>NW_017386059.1:516463-573774 GCF_000237925.1 Schistosoma mansoni
TTTCCATTTAAAATGTTAACAATATTGAAGTGGATTTTGTTTTGTTTTTTTTTTTTCTCTTATCACCAATACATTACTTAATTAGTTAAGGAAATAATGAATAATAGATTGTAGTTATACACATCAAAGAGAATTCATTAAATGTTTTAAATGATAAAGTACAAAGAGAAAACCTTTTTTAAAAATACTTTCCTTTGACAATTTATCCGTGTATTACTTAAATTTGTACGGTGTTAGATAGTTAAAACAGATTGATTGATTGATTGATTAGTATAAAGTAAGAAAATAAGTCTGTTTAATTACCATTATCCAAAGCAATAAATAGTAATTCCATTTTATAAAGTACTAAAATATTCTCATATTAAACAAAGATAGATAGTGGCTAGCAGTGAAATCCAGGACGCGCGTTTCATTCTATTTTTGGGACTCTTCAGTTGGATGTACCGGTATCTCAGAGTTGATGTTCACTCTGGGACTCGAACCCAGTACCGTTCACTTCAAATGTCATCGCGTTATCCACTTAGCTACTGAGTCCTGATAGCCACCTGCTTGTGCAATGGGGTGAAGTTATATTCACTTGTTGTTGTTTACTTGTATCTTCCCATTATTATTTAGGACTGCAATTGATCAGCCTCTTGTTGGCATATGTGCATCCTGTGCGTATTGCCTCGATATTGTCTGAAGTGACAAGCTTTATGAGCAAAGATGGATAGTGGCTAGCAGTGAAATCCAGGACGCACGTTTCACTCTATTTGGGACTCTTCAGTTGGATTTACCGGTATCTCAGAGTTGATGTTCACTCAGGGACTCGAACCTAGTACCGTTCGCTTCAAACACCACCTCATTATTCACTTAGCTACTGAGTCCTGACAGCCACTTGCTTGTATAGGAGTGTGAATTAAGGCAATATCGAGGCAATGCTCACAGTATACACATGTGCCAGTAAGAGACTGATCAACTGCAGTCCTAAAAATCATTGGAAAGATTCAAGTAAACAATACCAAGTGAATTCTAATATTAATTTATTCGTCTTTATTATTGTAAAAATCTAATACTTTCATTGACATATATCCCGTTTACTATTGGGAGTAGTCGTTTCTTACCACATGATAAATTATAATTAAGCGAATATTATCTAAATGAGATCTAATACCGATTGATAATATGATCACATTTTGACTTATAAACAAGCACATGAAGTATACCTATATATTTTTCAATATTATTTACTGTAATAAGCTAGAACATTTCTCAAAATCTGTTCAAAGAGATTATTTACTATTATTAGTTTTCTTCATATATAGATTATATTAAGCGGTGGATTTCTCTTAAATAATCTTAAATTCAAATGACGTATAAGCTGTATACTATTCAGTTTCTAACTGTTTTAACTGATATCAGGTAAAAGCTAATAATACATATTTATAGATGGATACAGAAATAGATGTCTATAAAAATTCCATGAATTGTAGTTAACAAGAGTGAACAATTGAGTAGTCTATAAGTATGAATCTTCTCGAAATTAACCCCTTTCTCTGTATAATCATTCAAGTCATTAAATCACTTGTTGATAGTACTGTGTATAGAATATCAAGAGAGTTAAGTATTTAGAAGATTAATAAAATGAATTCATTTTATTCTATCCTATTCTTTATTTTTGCTCTCTTCAAGATAATAACTATTCAAAAACAATTGATTTACTTACTACTGAATTATAGAACTCTTTATATTTCTTCAATTTTTTTAGTATATATTCTGATTTATTTTCAGAATGTGAAAATATTTGAATCCATGGATGAGATAAACATTCTTTAGCTGAAGGTCTTTTTCTGAAAGATTTCAAAATATTATTAATCCAAGTATTTATATATTGAAGTTTAAAATTAACGAGTTTCTATATATTAATAATGCATTGAAATAGGAACAATGCATTGCCACGCGTATATAGCCTCTGACAGGGAAGTCCTACTCACTATCTTCTCGAGGCGGGGGTGTTGTTTACGAAATTGAAAGGACGAAAAGCGAATGTCCGGTGCTTTAACCGGGTTGGTGGATGTGGAGGATCCACCTAGGGGAGTTGGAAAACCCTGATTCCAAACCAATGGTGCACATGGGCTCCAGTATCCTGATGGAACGAATGGCGTATGAATCAATCGTTGGTCACCGGCTACCATGGGACTGCATCTCCTCACGATGCTCCACTGCCTTGTGGATAAGACCTTTAGGTCAAATGCTCCGGGTGTGGCCACTTAGGAAAACCACCTGCTTCTTTTTGGGCACCTGGGCAGTATCACAGCCCTCACACAAATCAAATAAGATTTGTGTGGCGCATATGTATTCGGTACCACTTTGTACCAATATTTATGTGTTCAAATAATAATAATAATAATAATAATAATAATAATGCATTGACATTATAATAAAGCGATTTCTATTCAATCATCGTTTTGTTATGCTTCATAAAACAGAACCGAAGTGTTCTTATCCGTAGTGTTTGCACACAATAATAAATATTTTGCTCATACCTTACTGGGTAGTTCTAAGTTCAATACAATACATTCATATGTGTGCATTGAGTTCTCTATCTTTAGTTGTAATAAGAGTAAATACTGCTTAGATCTCGGAACCTATTAGCTAGTATAGTATATTCGATATTATTACTACTGTTACTACACATAGTAGTAAATACAGCCTATTAACATGTATTTTTCTGAGATAGATGGTTATGGAGAACAAATCCCTATGAACAGTAAATAGAGGTTTTCCCTTCCGTGTAAACTGAAATTATTAATTAAAACACATACACAGAATTTCATTTCTCACTTGTTGATCGAATCCACGTCTGAATGTTTTTTTGAGTCAGGAATATTATTTATTTGTAAATGTTTGGGTCTTCCCGTTGATGTTAAGAATTTAATTTTCATAAGTATTTTTGGACATATGTGCATGCTAAGCGCATTACCTCAGTATCGATATCACCTTACAAGTATTTTAACTAGAGATAGATTGTAACTAGCAGTGGAAACCAGGACGCATGTTTCCTGGGACTGGTCAGCTAGATTTACTTGCATCCGTGTTAAATTTCACTCAATGACTCGAACGCAGTAGTCTTCGCTTCAAATCCGAACGCTTTATCTGCTGAGCTAGTGAGTAAAACAGGTCGTCTAAATGATTACTCTCAAACAGTACGGGAAGGACCTCCCAGATTTCGGTCAGTCTAGGGAATACAGAAGTAGCAATAGTACTTCATTAATGCGCGCAGTAACTGTATACAGTTATTGCTATGATTCCAAATGATAAGCTAAAAGTTGCGCTGTATCATTAGTTTGTTGATATACACTGATGTTTGTTTTAAAACACATTACTTCACTCATACTAAAGATTTCGAAGAAATACATTTTTATCAGAAGGGGTTTTTTGTGGAGATTTTAATTTCATGGTTGAAATCATAAGTCAATTGAAGTAAGATCACCGTGAAAAACCTAGAAACACTGAACAGCCGTTCCGTCCTAATGTGGGACTCCTCAGCAGTGTGCATCCACGACTCCGCCCCGCGAGATTCGAACCCAGGTCCTATCGGTCTCGCGCGCAAGCACTTAACCTCTAGACCACTGAGCCAGCATCCAAAGGTTTTAAGGTCTAATTTCAAACAATCCACGAAATGGAGCAACCGTCCACCATTGTCTTCAATGAGTTAATATCTCACAACAGACCTGGTTGAACTCCACTGGTCACTGCTTCTCACTAGAACTCCAAGTTTTCCATATTGATCTAGCTTCAATTGACCCATAATTTCAACTATAAAATAGATTTTTGAAAATGAATCCTTATTTTCCACTTCCATGTCAAATAATTACACGATGCTAACACTTACCTAGGGTCAGCTTGCAAAAGTTGTGAAATAAAATCTTTGCCTTCATCTGAAATATTTTCCAATTCTGGTACATCGAATGGAATAATAGTTTGTAATATATTGTCAGTTAGAATATTACCTGTATCATAATCAATAAAAGGTGGCCAACCAACAAGTCTACAGATAAAAATAACAGGAATAAATCAATGAACATTGTCTGAAAACACAATAAGAATAGTTTCTGATAGTACAATTTAAACCAAGTGTTGCTAAGCTGTTTTAATTTATTTTATATTGATTAGATAAATACATTTTTAGATTGCTATTGGGTAGAATAATGAATTTAAAACTTACTTTCTTAAACATATGGTGAAGATCACGAACTGATTTAGTTTAGAAAACAATTGAAAACCTGGAAGCACGATAGAATTACCATGTGCTCAGAAGTGACCAGCATTGAGGGGAAATTCGCAGAGTTCTAGTACGATGCAGTGACCAGTTGAGCTCAACTGTATTAAACGAGACGAAGTTACTCACCGAAGACAATGGAAGATGGTTGTACAATATCGTGGACTGATTGAGTTTGGACTTGAACACAAAGAGTTCCCGACTTAGTGATTGGAAGTTAGGCGTTTGCGTGCCAGATTGGAGGTCCTGTATCCGAATCCAGATAGCAGTGCCATGAATCCACACTGTTAAGGGGTCTCATACTAGAATGAAACGGCTGTCCAGTACTTCCAAGTTTCCGATGGTTGCCTAACTTAGATCGGCTCGTGATCTCAATAAAATTCAACAATCTTCACAGCGCCATTTTGATATACATAATTGAGATTTTTCAGGAAGTCAGACTTTTATATCACCCTTGGTAGTAACTAACAATCGAATGCAAAATCCAAATCTTCTCGCATTCGGAAATAATCGGTTGATATACATGAATATATGTGAACTGGTACTCTGTATAAGGTCTTGACCAAACACTAAAATTATCATTTATAATAACTAACCATCAGTGAATGCAATGTCATTGCGTCCACATAAAGGCCCCTTATGTCAATAAAAGCTGTTTATTTATCATAAATCAACCTAAAATTATTGACTTCAAAAATAAAAACACATGTGATCAAAGAGTGAGCCAACATCATTCTCATTGACCTATTAGTTTTTTAAACATTTTTTTAACACTAAGCCTTTGTCCAGTGTGGTTCATCGACCTTTTGCTAATGATTTTAATAACTGTCAAAGTATTCAAGAAACATTTTAGTGGCTAGTTTTTTTGCTATTGAACAAAAAAAAGTAAATCATTAAAAGCTGAGTTAAATTGACTTCTGTCATTATTCTTTTCAAATAATTATGACACTACTTATAAGTAGTTGATAAATTAGTAGTAAATGTTTTCAACAAAACACTAGCTGATTTTGTGTTAAGAACTACTAGTTCAATTGTTAAGCATTTAATATATCCTGTTCGAATGCTGCTTCATGTATTTTGGTTTGGGCAGCCTACTGGTATCCTTAATTCTAACGTGAAAATATTTAACTCTAAGCGGATTTAGCAGATTTATATTTTGTGGATAAACTACTCTTTGTTTAAATTTACATTACTGATTAACAGTTTGTAATTTAATTAACTCAAAGTAGTAGCATAAATCTTCATTGTTAATGTTGATAGTATAGTGATATTTAAAAAAATAATGTAACTGACAGTATAGGGAATAATTCGGATTTTTGTTAAACTGTTAACACTATCAGGACTCAGTGGCCGAGTGGATAACGCGATGGCGTTTGAAGAGAAAGGTACTGGGTTCGAGTCCCAGAGTGAACATCAACTCTGAGGTGCAGGTACATCCAGCTGATGAGTCCAAAATAGGACGAAACGAGCGTCTTGGATTCCACATCTAGCCATTATCCATCATTGCTTACCATGTTAACACTATTATTGCTAGGAAGATTGTCAGTCAAAAAATATTCCTCTTAGAGATTTTAAAATAAATATTGAATTCAACAGGCTTATAAGTCACAATAATTTGTGAAGTCAGTGACGATCTCCATGGTTTGCGCAATCGTTTCATCTGAGTTGAAAATTGTTTTGCGTAACATATATTCCCCTTCTTCCTAATTTATAAGTATGTTATCATTAAGCTGTGAGGTTCTAGTTGAATCGCTCATATCTCTAAAACGTAGTCATTATATGATATTAAACAATGATGGCATTGTTTACTTAACTTGGTACTTAACAAGCATAGGATACTATGTAGAGTTTTAATTATACATTCTTCACAGAACCTGGACCTTTCAGGCCAGATCATTAACTTGAAAGCTGCGTATCATTTAATGACAAACTATAACAAATAAATTTATTCAATGGTGTGCAGTACATGTTTTTTTCTAAATAGTCCGTAAATTAATCACTTTTTAATTGTTTAAAATTTACACATTGAACTATTTGATGTTAAATTAGAATATTTTATTTATTAAACTCACAGGATATACGTTAACACTCCGAGACTCCATATATCTGAAGGTGGACCTAAATTTTCAGAATAAGTGTGAATAGTTTCAGAAACTGTTCCATCAGTTTGTTTCATTAGTGATAAAATTTCTGGAGAAACATATTCCGGCCTGTACCATAACGGAGGCATACAAGTTACACAATGTTGGGAATTAGTAATATACGTTTGTGCTGTGGAAAATCCTGTAACTTTAAGTAAATTACTGAAAACATTCATTTTATGACGATCTGTTTGACTCAATACATCGGTTACTAGAGAAGCCAGAGCCCGTAGTAAATCAGGATTGTTGGATGAATTTTCAGAATCATAGTTATCGATTGTTTTCTTTACAAAAAGTAGATTGTCAGGCTAAAAAGCAGAAATTTTAAATCATGTTTTAACTTATGATAATTTGAACTTTAGTTGTATGTTGTTCAAAAGATATTATAATTTGCTAATAAATCTTTTTTTGGGGGGGGGTTAAAAACTTTACTTTGTACTTGATGCTTTTGTAGTCTTCTCATTTGACTGATCAAAGTTACGTAACTTTGATAATTTGGTCATTTATATGTTAAACTAATATGACTAATACAATACTGTTAAGCTAAATTAAAGATGATACAGATTGAAGGTGGAAGCTTGGAAGGAAAAAAGAACTACAACGTGCATGCTTCAGGTTCTAATTACTAAAATACAGTCAGTAAGCTCGAAAAATTGTTGCTTATGAACACTCATGGTGTCTGACAAAATTGAGACACACAAGTTACAATGTTAATCTGAGTATTATATCATCTGTGAGTTGGGATAGAAATAAAATTGATATACTGTTTAATGTATTCCATTGAATTTTAATTGATTATATATGTATGAATAATAACTGGAAAATGAAGTGAGTAAACTTTATTACTTGGTTGATTACAAAAATCTTTGAATATTACAATTATTTTCCTTAGTGGATCTATGTCCTAATTTGTTACAGGATGTTTTGTGGAATAAGAGAACTCGGCTTTTGATTGGACGGACAGAAATTTTATTGTTATAATGCTTTCTTCTACCCTCTTGATTTTAAATATATTGGAATACTTGGAGTTTGATTTGTTAGTGTACATTGACGTTTGTATTGGTTAATTAGGCCACACTTCTAATAGAGCAGTAGAAATGCATTATTTGTTTTGCCTTCGCTACAGTACTATCCTTACAACATATGGGAACAAAATGGAGAGCTATTCCCACTCATTTTTCACCACTTTTTCCATTTAATACATCAATTAAAACATCGTTTGAATTTCTAGCTTTACAAGAATGCTAGATTAAGTTAGCCATGTGAATCATAAGAACCGATTAACAGTATGAAAGACGTGTCGTTCGAAGATTCTGCGATTTGTAATGAATTAGATTATGGTCTTAGCCTGATTATTTCATCTGTTTTCATAATCTTTCTGAGAAAGCAACTAAAAAAGTATCATGCACATCAGTTGCTCACTATGTTAACTTCCATTCGGTAGATTAGCAGATTATTGTGTTGGGACTGATAAAAGCTATTCGGAAAAGAAAGGAGAAGGATCGTACAGAAGAAACATGAGTCATCAATAACAAATTAGATTGTTAGTCACCAGATTATTCTCTATGGAAAAGATATCTCTTTGAAATACTTGAATTATTCCTACTGCTGGCCTCCAAAACTCGGCGAATTCAGAAAAAAGAAATTATAGTGCTGTAAAGTCAACGTATAGTGGTTCTACAAAATTCGCAATCGATATGTGTACATAATCACAGTTTTAATTGAACAAACAAATATTACTTGAATATCATAATGAACTACTCCTTGATTATGAATATGCTCTAATGCCTCCAGTATTGAACGAACAACAGCTGCTGTTCCCATTTCTGACCAATTTTCACATGCGAGAACTGAATCAAGTAGATTTGAACCGGACAATCTTGAAATAGGATTAAAATTATTATGATTAATTTATAAAGTTATTGAATAATGATTACAAAGTTGATATTGTAAATTGTAATTTCTAAAATGAAATTTCTTACAAATTTTTAATGAATTCGTTAATGGTGTTCTTGTTGTTGTTTTGCCGGCTGACCAGTATGTAGGAAACTTTCAGTTAAAGAAAATAACTTTAAGTCGAAGATTTAAATTTGATCAGTGTAAAAACTTAGTGCTGTTTAGTAAATAGGAGGAACTTATCAAGTAGTAACCTTAAAGGCCATTTTAATATCTATTCCCTACACTGGTCTACCGTGTAAAATTAATCAATTATTTGTTTTATAGATATCTTTCTCGATCAAACCCTGTCTGCATACATCTTGAATGGATAGGTGGTCATTTATGCAAAGTATATGTTCATAGGTCTTTGTGCTTATCTCCAACCATCCAGTTCCAATTTTAATTTTTAGAACTATTACGTGTATATTCCGAAAATTGGGTTAAAGTGTAATATGACACTTAGAAACTAATAGAGGTTTATAAACACATTGGTGATTATCAACTAGGTTTTCTATGGCTGTATTAGTAAAAATCTACAATTACAATGATCTACACGTTCACCTACTTCATCTTTCTTTTCTCAACTAAGTTTCCAATCATATCAACAGTCGATCACTCACTTATATTTTCCTATGTAAAACTTGTTTTAATTATTTGTAGACTTTTTCTGGATGCTCGTATGACTTTGAACCAAACCAAAATCGTTGCTAGAAGATCATATAAACCCTATTACCAGTGGGTAAGCATTCAATTTTACACTGGTTGAAGTTAAAGAAAGTGAACACTATTGATCTTTTTGTGAAAAATTTAAACTGAAGCGTTAGCAGTGGAATCTTTGCTATATACCATTCGGGATAATCTCACGTGATGCTGCTTTATAACCTGTAGTGCCGTGGTTCGTTATTCATACGACAACAGAGATCTTAAACATACTGTACAGCACCATATCGTTACGAAAGGTCCACCGACTAAAGTAAGAGCGCGAAGATTGAACCGAAAAAGGTTAAAAATTGCGAAACGAGAATTCGAAAAATTAATGAAATTTGGTATCATAAGGCCATCTAATAGTCCTTGAGCATCTCCGTTGCATATGGTTCCCAAAAAGAATGGAGAAATCAGACCATGCGGAGATTATAGAGCCCTTAACAAGCAATCGATAGCAGATAGATATCCACTGCCACATATCCACGACATCACTACCGAGATGGAAGGTGCCACGATTTTTTTCGAAAAGTGATCTTGTTCGGGCTTATTACCACATTCCAGTGGCCCCAGAAGATACACCGAAAACGGCTGTAATCACTTCATTTGATTTATTTGAGTTTTTGCGAATGCCCATTGAACTAACTAATGCAGCTCAAACCTTTCAGCGATTTATTGATCAGGTTGTTAGAGGTTTGACAGTCGCATACGCATATATCAATGATATATTAGTAGCTAGCGCTACCGTGGAGGAAAATCTACAACATCTACGACAGTTGTTCACGAAACTTCAAGAACACGGCGTCACTTTTAACGTGGAGAGATGTGAATTTGGAAAGGAATCATTGAAATTCCTAGGTCATATGATAAATTCTCGAGGTATCATGCCAGTCCCAGCAGAAGTTGCTGCTATTCGTAATTATCCGTTGCCCGAGTCACAAAAAAAGTTACGACAATTATTGGGACTAGCAAACTATTATAGGCGATTTATTTCAAACTACGCAACAATACTACAGCCATTGACGGACGCTTTGCGAGGAAGTACCCGAACTATTGATTGTAGGATGGTTGTTATAAACCCTCTTATTTCAAATGAAGTACCTTTAGCAGTATGGTATAATTATTAGGGATTTCCTTTATTATCAGAGACCACCAGTTCAGTCGACAAAGTCAGATGTCGTATCATAGCAGAGTAAAATAGGATTGTAGAGGACTTTGTCAATACTCGAGGACCTGGCAAAAAGTAATGATCTGGTTGATACAAAACGTTCATATTTTAAAGACATATCATTTTCTAGTTATCATTGCCTTCGGGTTCCGTAGTCGTTAAATTAGTCACATCGACATAGGCCAAGCGGTCCGTGTAAAAAAATAAACTTAATATCATTAAGTCTCTTAAATATCGTAGTTGTGAAAATGGTGAAAGTTTGGACGATCTCTAAGTATTGTATTCTCAAGTTATCCTTTTGTTGTAAGAAATATTCCGAACTTCCTCCAAGACCCTTCAACGTATACAGCATCCAATGGTTGTAGAAAAGATTGTTAGAGCAGCGACAACTCGCTTTCAGCTCGTTTCATTAATTCCTAGCTAATCAATCGATTTTATTGAAATTATGAGCTTATCTAATTTAGACAACCACTGACAACCTGAAGACACTGGACGGCCGTTTCGTAGTAGTATGGGACTCCTCAGCAGTGCGCATCCACGATCCCGCCCCGCGAGATTCGAACCCAGGACCTACCAATCTCCTTTTTTTGATTTTCTTAATCTGTTGACTCCAGGCATTTCACTTTCGCTTGATGATATATACTACTTATATCTATCGACATTAGTAGCATACTTCAACTATTCTGAATTACATTTCTTAGTAAACAACTACTACTTGAATAATATATAATTATAATGAAATTTATGAATAATCATGATGATAACTTACTTTTCATAAACTAAAATAAAAATATTATCACTAATAAATGCATCAATTAATTGTAATATATTTTTATGACATAAACGTGTTAAACATTCCATTTCACGAGCACCATTTATCCGACTTGTCAGATTATTTAAATTAAAGAATTTTCCAATATATTCACAATTTGTCTTTTTATCAATCAGTAAACGAATTTCTGAAAATGAATCACTAAAAAAGAGATAAGAAGAAAATATACATAAACAATTTGATACTAGATTCATATTAAGTATTGTTTGTTTGAATCTTCCCATTGATGTTTTAGGACTGCAACTGGTCAGTCTCTAATTGTTATATGTGCATACTGTGCGTATTGTCTCGATATAGTCTGAATTTACAAGCATTGTAAGCAAAGATGGACTTGATAGCTGAGTGGATAACGCGAAAGCGAAAGTTACTGGGTTCGAGTTCCAGAGTGAACATCAACTCTGAGATGCAGGTACATCCAGCTGACGAGTACCAAATAGGACGAAACGCGTGTCCTGAATTCCACTGCTAGCCACTATTCATCTTTGCTTACAATTCGATACTAGGTTACAAATTTAAATCATACACTACATATTTTGGTTTGAACAACAGATTATTATCACTAAGTCTTATACTTAAAATATAGTTCTTAGGCAAGTATATGAATGTGTGCCTGATTACTAGTTATTAATAATAATTTATATCTGGTCCATGATAAAAGGTGAGGGGACATGGAAGAATTTATACACTTATACTTCTGTAAATTATACAAATTTATGCTAGAAAATTTCGAAGTAAAAATGATAGACTTTTATGTTTTGAAGTCAGTTTTTATAAAAGATAATATCAAAGAAAAATGTCAACTAGATCTTTATAGAGCGAAGGTCTAAGAATCGGTGGTTTTTTCTACTTTGGAAATATTTATCAATATACGATCCTTGAAACTTGGAATGCACTTTAAATTTGGAAAAAAATGAACAACAACTGATCTGTACTAGTTTTCTTTATTGATTATGCGACTGTTTCTAGATGATACTTACTTATGCCTTTTAACTTTAGCTTGAGATATGGACAGCACCTATACACTATTTTGGGATCCAATAATGCTTGTGCCACACAGTGTTGAAGGTTAATTATCTTGGTGTTACTTTTTTCACCTGATCTCTCTTGGTCTTCTCATGTTTTACTGTTATCGATAAAAGTTTACCGTTTGACATACTACATAAAGAGGCTGCATGCTTTTGGGATTACTCGACATTTACTCTTACAATTTTTCAATTCCTGTATATTCCCCATTATTCTTTACTGTTCTCCATTATTTTTTTCCCGGGCTTTTGAGAACAACTTTGCTTTACTGTGGAGAGTTCTGAAGGCAGTTAGCAAAGTGTGTGGTGAATCTTTCGAGATTATTATTAATACGGCTGTGGATAGACATTTTAAGTCTTGCAAACTCCTGGCAGGTGTTATCATATACTAACCATTTACTTCATTCATCTCTTTCACCTTGTATATCTTCTGGTAGAACGAGACGTAAATACATTAAAATCCATACACGCAAGCATATCTACAAAAGTTCTGCAATACTTTACCTAGCAAATACACTCTGTGACGAACAGGTTGTTGGAATCAACCTAGTCAATAACCTGTATTCTTAACAATGTCTCAAATTTGATAAGTTGTACAGGCTCAGATTGTTTTTTACCTTTTTTATTTCCTTTTTTGTTTGTTGGTGAAAAAAACTTGTTGAAATACCTCGAACTGAGAATTCTACATTGTACCAAAATATAATATTGAATAAAGCCAATAATAACAATAGTAATAATAATAATAACCCCTCATGGAGGAGTATAGGCCGCTAAGCAGCATTCTCCACCCAACTCTTTCCCGGGCAATCTTTTCCAGTTGCGATTCATTATTTTGCTGTCTGCTTCCAACCCTCAACACAATATGTATTTTCGTTTGTCTCTTCTGCTTTTCCTTTCAGGATTCTAAGTTAGGGCTTGCCTCATGGTGTAATTTGGTGATTACAGAATTGTATTACCTACCCGCCTGCAACATCTTTCCTTAGTATCCTCTTCAGGTGGAAGCTAGTTTGTCCTCTCACACAGTAAGCCGTTTCTGACGGCATCCAGCCAGCGGACATTGAGTATCGTGCGCAGACAACTGTTTATAATACTTGTACTATTTTGATGATAGTTGTGGTAGTTCTCGAAGTTTTATCTCCGTACAGTAGAACTGTCTTGAAGTTCATATTGAAGATTCTGACTTTGATATTGGTTGAGTTGTTTTGAGTTCCATATCTTCTTCAGCTGTGGGAATGCATCAGATCCTTAACGTTCATCGATGATGCTTCACAGGTACGTGAAAGATTCCACATCTTCTAGAGTTTCTCTATCAAGTGTGATCGGGTTGGTGCTCTCTCTATTGCATTTTATGATCTTAATTTTTTCCTCGTGTATTTTGAGGCCTACTGACGCAGAGGCTGCTGCTACACTAGTTGTAGTCATTTGCATTTGTTTGTGTGTATGGGATAGAAGAGTAAAGTCATCTAGGAAGTCCAAATCGCCCGGTTGCAGTCAAGCTGTCCATTGTATTCCGTGCTTTCCCTCAGGTGTTGAGGTCTTCACAATCCAGTCAACCACCAGAAGAAAGAGAAAGAGGGGGAATAGACAGCCATATCTGACTTTGGTCCTTACTGGGAATGCGTCTGTCAGCTGTCTTCCATGGACCACCTTGTACTGTAGTCCGTTGTATGAATTCTATATGGTGTTGGCTATCTCGGGTATATCATAGTGTTGAAGAGGGCTTTATAAGGTCCTCCTATCCAGACCATCAAGTGCTTTCTCAAAGTCAAGGAAGTTTATGTAGAGTGACGAGTTCCATTCTGATGATTGTTCCACGATGATTCGTAGTTTCGCGATTTGGTCTGTGCACGGCTGATTCTTACGGAATCCAGCCTGGTAATCTCGCAGTTGGGTGTCTACTGAATCTTACATCTTGTTCAGCTACATTCTGTCGCTTTTAGATGATGGTAATGATATATATGAATAATTTTGAATTATTTATTTTTGCCAATACAGCTCTGTTGAAAAAACGTTTGATTTTAGGTAGCTTAACTTCAGTTGTTACCTAAACAAAATTCTGCCACTCACAATGAAAAAATCAGTTACATAATCGTAAACGCTTAAGTAAAGAAATTATGTATTGGATTAAACTTCGGAATGATAGATACTCTAATAAAGTCTCAGTGTATACGTCAATCATAAGATTAGGGCAAGTGCTACCGACGAATCTTGTTTAAGATCAAAGCGGGCCATAGTTTCTACTGATTCCTACTATTTAGGACTTGGACAATACTATCTTAAAAACAAGTATGTCATTAGAGGCTGATCAAATTACGTTTTGAATATTAACAATGGGAATTCTTCTAATTGCTTATTTTATCGTAGTTGTTTTTAAAAATGTTTTAACTACTGCTAACATTTGTGATTGGATTGAGTGCACAGGCAACGAATGGATTTTAGCTAGTTGTAAGATCAAAAAATGTCTATTTTGTCTTGTTTCGGATTCTTCAACGTCTCCATGTTTATATTCAAAGTGAGACTTGAACCAGGGGGTGGATCATCTACCAGGGTACTGGGTAAAGATAATAGCTAATGTGTTCAGTAGTTATGTATTTATATCTGAGAGTTTGAATCCTTTAGTTATCGAACTTAAGAAACCTAGTTATTCTGTATTGGTATGCTTACATCCCGAGCGGATTTTCTCCCTAACCCTTTTTATAACAACTGTCTGATATATTTGGAAAATAATTAAATCAAGCTAAAAACATGATAAGAATAATTTCTCAAGAAGTAATACTCATCATTTACCTTTCAAGTCGTCTCAGTACAAAATAATGATTTTCAATGTTTGTCCATCTCAAAGTTATGTTAGTCGGGGTTGGATTTTCTAAATCATAAATAAAATGAAGTGATACAATAATCAATACATGACAAGTAAGTAGTCAACAATTATTTCTAAAAATTATGCACCAGCTTTTGTTTCAAAACTGAGGTTTTAGACAATCACTTTCTGAACAAGGAATCGAAACTTAAAAGTAGCTGGAATTTTAAATTCATTATTTACTTGGGAAGCGAGTGGTATCATGAAATTCGTTTCTCGAGATTTTTATCATCGATTACAAGACAAAATGGCATGAAGTTCTACGGAATATCATCCGCTTAAGAAGATCATATGTAAACAGAAACTGATTAAATATAGCTCTAAACGCCAACAACAGGGACATGGAAACCTTTGCAAGAAATAAAAATAATTTGCTGATTTTGTTAAAATCATGGAGATAATATAAGTAGCTAGTCATGTTAATCTAACTTATGACATTGTGCTTTTATAATAAACAGCAATAAAATTCACGCTATTTTCCCTTCTTTATGGTATAAAGTAGATTACTTTGGTTAGTTTTTGTGGTAACAAGTATATAAGAAGGAGTGTATGAAAGGCCTCTGCTAGGTCTTATGAACACATTACTACAAACCTTGTTATTCTTGCTCTGTTTAAATATAAATTTAAAAATAAAATATCGCCGATATTGTTTGAATACCTTCAACATGAACCAAACAACTAGTCATTATTCGACCAGCTATATTTTCAGCTGTTAAAGTATACAAGCCTGAATCTTGATAAATACATTTTTCCACTGATAACGTTGCATCTCTACTAAATTCAACGTTTGATATACTAGGTGTTTTATTGATTGATTGTTTTTCAGCTTTACCGATTTTTGTACGATGTGATTCAACAATTCGTTTTGAATCTCTAGTCCAAATTATTGTTGGAGGTGGTAACGCATCAATGTAACAAGGCAATTCAAAACGTGAATGTAACCTGACAGTCAACAATGGAATAGGGACTTCTAAAAATACAGGAGCATCTAAAATAGGTAGAAAAAAAATATGCAAACAGCATGAAAGTAAGGGAATAATGTTTTACACTCCAAAAAAACTCACATTACACATGGACACAAATTAAGTTCATATTTCATTGTTAACTGTGGGACTTATAGCTGTTACATTTTTGTCAGAAGGGAAATGCGGTGTCTTGAATTATTGATGAGTTTATTTATGAATATGTTGCTCGTTAAACCGAATAATCATTAGGAATAATATGTGAATTGGTCAGAAATTTTGATACATAGACTCTCTACGATTAGTTACATAATTCGGAAGATTCGTAATTTATACATTTCATACTCGTATGCATTTTTTTAACAGTTTGACAAAATATATTTTATACTTTGCTTATTTCAATTAGAAGTTACTTTGGATTGAACTATTACACTTCAAATTAGGATAAAAGTTAATGTAACCCGTGGAAGTATAAAAATGAGACTCTTAACTTAATAATAGGAGGTTTAGTTCACAAAATAAAAAAGACATTGTTTATTCTCGTACAACCGACTACACGTTTTAGTCTAGTTATGATACTATATTCGGAATTTCAGCCAATTCAATCATTAGTCATATATTTTAGGGATCTGTTATATCGATTGAGTGTGTGCGTTCTTGCCCAGTTGATATATATGAAGTTATAAGACCGCCAATTGAAGAGCAGCGTTTTATCGATCGGATCAATAATGATGCACAAAAGCCATATGAACAATCTTGAGTACTTTTCAGTCCTGCTTTCTGCCTAGCCCAGCCAGTTAAGTCCAGAACACCAATAACAGCCTCTGCAATATGAATCATTATTCTCAAGCATACTAAACAAACTGACCATATCGTACCATAAAATAGAAAATAACACTTGTACAAGATTTAGCCAAATGTGACTGTGAATAGGGGGAACATTAATTAATGGACTAGGGATAACTCAAGAATGGTAAGTCGTATAATAATAGTCTATAGGTCAAAGTAAAACTTATAATATGAGGGACACGAATATGAATAGTCTAGTTACTTAACAGTTATACGATAGGAAATATACATATCACATTGATCCATAAATAGTTCTCAAAGTTAGCATTCATAAATCTCTTCGGGATATAACAGGATCATTACAGATTTCTTGGTATGATTGGCATGAATTATTCCTCTATCTTAATTTATCTCATGGTTAAACATTTTTAACATACACTATACTAAATGGTTTAAAATAAACTAAGTGAATTAGTTTACTTTGTTCTGTGACACAATCTCATATTAACAATCAATTAAATCAACGATTATACTTAACAAACAAAGTTCATGATTAGTTTCATTCAATGAAATATTCTCGATTTAAGTTATTTTGGTTATCAGTAGTTATAAATAAGAGATTGGTTTGAAATTTGTTGTTACTGTGGAGAATTTAGATATATTGTAGTGAATAAGAATACGAGTGGAGACAACCGAATGTCACTAAGCACAAATTACAGACTATCTCACTAAATTTTTATAACCATACAGTTAACAGTTAATTTGCAAACTAACAAACAGTTGTGTCAGTCTTAACTGTTTCTTCTTCTCTGATATCATTGTTCATACATTTTCGTACAGATTGCGTTTCATTCCTGTTCGTTTCTTATCGATCTTCTGCCAAAATACATTCTATGTCTGACCAACACCATATACTACTTATGTGGATATAAGCAGACCATTTCACAATATTACTAATCAGTTCTATTAATATATCCTTCATTTTTAAAATTATCTTATACTTACCTGCCATTTTTACAATAAATTCTTTTTCACTAGTACCCAACATATATACAGCTTTACAAATATATGTACCAAAATCATTTTCATTTAAACCATTCAAATGTAGTGTAGCTGTATCTCCAGATTTGGATACTGTACTATAGAATTTTTGATTTAAAGTTGGATAAACAGTATTTACTAAAATAAAATATGGAATATAGTCAGTTTATTATTATTTTAATGATTATTCAAACACTTAGTGTGTTTATCTCTCCCAAATCCCACTTTTAATCTAAATAAATAAAACTTTTAACTAAAGATGGATAGTGGCTAGCAGTGGAATCCAGTTTGACGCGCGTTTCGCCCTATTTGGGACTCGTCAGCTGGATGTACCTGCATCTCAGAGTTGATGTTCACAATGGGACTCGAACCCAGTACCTTCCGCTTCAAACACCGAGTCCTGATAGCCACTTGCTTGTGCAATAGGGTGAAGTTTAAATTCACTTAGTATCACTTGTTTGAATCTTCCCATTGATGCTTAGGACTGCAAATGATCAGTCTCTTGTGAATTAAAGAAATATCGAGGCAATACGTACAGTATGCACGTATGCCAATAATAGACTGACCAGTTGCATTCCTAATCATCAATGGGAAGATTCAAACAAACAATACTAAGTGAATTAAAACTTTTAATTGTTAGAAATTTTCTCTTAAATCGTATATTTTCTCATGTATTTACAACAAATCTAATGTAATTTATACTATTGAGCTCATTTCATATTATGAATTTAAATGAAATATTTGAAAGCATATAGTAACAAGTGTTTGATAGTTAGTTAATCTCCCTTTATATTCTTATGTAATTACTATGATATGTTTATATAAGAACTTTCGTCTAAATTAGAGCAAATAGTTTCACAGGATTTGAGTGCCGAGTATAATGTAAGACATTAAATAGGAATAATATCTTTGTAAAATCTCGGCGAATGAATCTGAAGTAAATCCAAAGTTTCGCCTGGCAATCTGGTCCAAGATAATTCCTTGAAAAAGCTCGGACCAGATTGCCAGGGGAAACGTTGGATTTACTTCAAATCCATTCGCTGAGATTTTACAAATATATTAATCCTATTTAATGAATATGATATGTTGTTTCAAAAAAAGGAAGAAGTAACCAATAAACTAGAGAATACTATCCTAAAGTTCTGTCTAAATATAGAAGTGGTTTTTTTAAAAAAAATAAAAATCTCACATTTAATGCTTTGTATTCGCTTTTATTTAGCTGAAATCTCAATGAAGGACATAGAATTTTGGAAGATCACAGATACAAATAACTTGATGACTATCAACAATCACATGCTGTTTACAGAACTCTTCAAAAAAAAAATTACTCACAAGGAAAAAAAAAGTAATTTTATGATGTCTTTATATCCGTTTCTCCTGGATAACTATAATAAGTTCCTTGTTTCTATTTTGGTATGGAATAAAAAAGAATTCATATCACACGATCTGTCCAAGTGTGTGGTTTAGTTTTTTTTTAATATTCATATGACAAATAAATTTATAAATCTCTCAGTATCTTTCTTTATGTGTTCGTTTTTTCCATCATCAGTGTTTCGTTGAAAATCTTGTAGATGAACAGAAATGTCATTACAGGTGAAAAGTGTCAGAAAAGATATCATCTATATTTCTTCTTTTTTTCTTTTATTACAAAGTTATAATTCATTTGATGAATCAAAAATATTGTTTATCTATCTCTCTTCAATTTATGACTCTTTAGTATATCTTTTTCTGTTGTTCATAAGATCAACAGAGTTTGTAGATATTCATTCCATAAACTAGATTATTTAACTGAAAAGTTGTTATTGTCGCATTGTGTAACAATATGAACACTAACTATAGCTAGAAATATGATTATGATTAACCTAAACGGTTCACAGAATTCTACATGTATTTTTATTTAGGGTAAACATTAATGTAAAATAGTATTGATAATAATGATAACATACCATTTGTATCTAACAATTTACCATCAAAATACCAGTTGAAACGTGTTTCATTTTCAACATTAACAGGATTAAATGTACATTTCAATTCTAATTGACCATTAACCGGTGCATAAATTACACTTGTTTCTGGATCAGTGAATGATGGTGAAGCTGTAAGAGATGAAACAAAATTGTTCTCTTTTGAATTAAGAATCTGTAATAAAATAATTTTCATAGTTGAAATCATGAGTCAATTGAAGCTAGACCACCATGAAAAACCTGGAAGAACTGGACGGCCGTTTTGTCCTATTATGGGACTCCTCAAAACTCTCCACAAAACCCCTTCTGATCAATAGAATAATTGTATTTTATGGTAACTAGACACTTCGATTTATTCAAAAACACCTTGGGATGATTTTTGTATTGTCTATACGTATTGCTGTAAGATGCTCAATCAATTTCGCTCATAATATATCATTTATTTAATGATAAGAACAGCAAATCCTTGCAACGATATATAAAGATGACTTACTGTATTCTGTGAATTTAACTATTTTTGATATGCTTAAATATATCAAGCACATTTATCAAGTTGTATGGAAAAAACTATCTTGATAATTATGTTGTGCATCACATGTGAGACCAACATTAAAAATGGAGGCATCTCACTTCATCACTAATTGGTTATAGTTCGAATTGTAGACTACTGAATTCTAACATACTATATTAAAGTTGTCTTGCTTCCATTCTGATTTGAAGAGTCTAGTTTCTATACAGTTTGGGGTCATGGATTTACATTTTAGAGTAGTACCGAATTAAAATTAGATTGCTTCTCGGTGTTTCCTGATTTTTGAAAGTTTTAAAGTATCAAAAATTTCAGTCGTGTAAATTAGATTGAAACATTTGAACTAACAAAATTTTTTTTGAGTAGATCTTCATCGGATTTCACTCTTATATACTTTAATGTTTACGTGAATGTATGGAAAGTATTAAATCAATCAGAGGACTTTACTAAACAGTGGTAACAGTGAGAGAGGATAACATGACTAAATATAATAAGTAAAGTGGAAAAACTGATAGTAACTGACAAATAAAGTGGTAAACATGATATTACTAAACATTCTGATAACATAAACAAATTTCCTGACATATAGAGTGGGTCAGAGATTGAAAAAATCAGTTTGTTAAAATAATTATTATTATTAATTACTCGGTTAAAAGATGTAAGTAAACAATAAGACCGATTTGTAAATAGTATAGAAGAGGGATGCAAGAGGTTAAGAAAATAAACAAACAAATTGCTACATCCAGCTGTTCTTACAATGGACAGTTTGCGAAGATAGTTGAATTTCACAATTGATATTATGAACTAATCTTAGTTAAATAACCGTTGAAAACCGGGAAGGAATAAGTAGGTACTTTATCTTATTAGTACGTGTGTATGACCCCCTCAGGGATTGGATGCAGGACATTCAGGTATCGCGAATAGTGCTTAACCTTATTAATACTGATCTGGCATCCAATGATTTAAGCTTCTAGCTTCAATCAATTCATCATGTTTTGTAACCATCTTTCAAAGCCGTTAGTGCGTGACTGCCATATAACCCAATACTGAAAAAGACAGAAATCAACCTTAAATCATTTCAAAATTAAGATAACGGTGAACTATTTTTATTGCATAGCGTTTTCTAAAAATAAGGTCACTATCTCAACTTTATGAAATTATCTAACAGTACGGGAAATAGCAACACCTGATAACAAAGACATAAAGACAGAATAGCAATTTGGGAACCATTATATTAGTATTTGGATTAGAATTCGGATATACACCACTCAAATTGTTCTTTTTCTGTTGAGTTATGATTCATATGTTGCAAATAGAGAAATATAAAATGACTTGTCAAGTTTAATTATTTTAATGGAGTTGACAAAAAATAAAGCTAAAATTCAATACTCGAGCAAAACACTTTTGGCTGTTAGTGTTTTATTGCTAAACAAAGCGCTCTATCTAATGTGCTCCAGACTAGTCAAGAAAGTAAAACGTCAAATCGTTGCATAATGTTATCCCTTCTCACCTGATAGATACCGGACATATAAAATGGACGAAGCGTTTTTGGTTCTATATCAAGTTTCATATGATCTATCATTAGGACTGAGATTATCTCTCCCCTTCGTAAGAGGAGCTATCGGGAATAATAAAATGAAACCGAAGCAAAAGAGGTTTATTCAGTCCCATTATTTCTCTTGGTTCATAGTAAGGTTACTTCATACAAAGAAGCATATTATAAAACCTTTCTCCCAATACTCTTGTATGTGTATTTCTATCCTCCCTCCATTCAGATGAAATATTCCTAATTCAGACTGTTTTCTTATAACCATTATCATAGCTAACACAATATAAGCTTCTTCGGATTATGTGTTACTCCATTGATTATAATTCACCACCATGCAATAATTTTTATCTCTTTCGCCATACGACAATTTGACTACACTCATGATACATTTTGTAAAAAAGTCAGAGTACTTTATAGAAAAAGAAATCAACAGAAACTAAGGTACTACTGTCATTAGCATCACAGCGCAAGTAACCACAGACTATTGAGTTCTGTAGCTAGTCAGTTAGTTTTCTCGAATAATGTTAGTTGAAGTAATTAAAATATGAGTTTCAGTTTCATACAGCAGATACATTTTCAGTGAGATGTAAATAAGCCACTAACCTAAGAACCTAAAAAAAGTGCATCAAATAGGTTTTAAACAATACAGAATTTAACTTTCTTAGGTCTAGGAGTACAAAAAGACAGAACACTAGAACTTTGTCAATTAATAGCACTTTATACTGTATAGAAAAGACTAAACTACTAAAAATACACAATCAAAAGGATTACATAACTACTCATATCAGTAACAGTAATAATTGCTACGTATTTCAAAAGTAAA
This sequence comes from Schistosoma mansoni, assembly GCF_000237925.1. Classification (NCBI taxonomy): domain Eukaryota; kingdom Metazoa; phylum Platyhelminthes; class Trematoda; order Strigeidida; family Schistosomatidae; genus Schistosoma; species Schistosoma mansoni. Next base: position 539,042 of record NW_017386059.1, read on the forward strand.
AATTTACGGAATATTCAAATATATGAATAATATTCTACTTTGGACAATCAGTTTCCAACATTTCGGTTAACATACATATGTACCTATTTGAAAACTAGTCGATAAATTACATAAGATCTGACCTATAGATACAAGCAAGTATAGTTTACTATCGTAAATGATTTTACGTTATGTATACGAAACAACTGTTTCTTTTTTCTCTCCAAATCATACTTTTTCTTCAATCTTAATCTATAAAATGATTTTTAGATTATAGATTATAGTTCAATATTCATTGTATCATTTGATGTCTCTTTAATAAATGAATGATATTGTTGTCATTGGCATATATGTTGTACAATGTAAATATTGTACTATTTAATAGATACTTATTTTGGGTTGAATTATAGAAAAAAAAAGGAATGGTTTTACATTGAAAACAGTTGAACGATGTTTCTTTTAAACACTATTTGTGTTTATAATTATTACTTGTTTATATCCTTTATATATCTACTGTAGTAAGAAGATTCTCATAAGAACTTGATAAATACGGACTGGATTTTTTTATTTATTTAAACATAAATATTGGTACAAGGGGGCACCAGATATATATGCGCCACATAAATCCTATTTGATTTGTGTGAGGGCTGTGATACTGCCCAGGTGCCCAAAAAGAAGCAGGTGGTTTTCTTAGGGGACCACACCTGGAGCCCTTGACCCAAGGGTCTGATCCACAAGGCAGTGGAGCATCGTGAGGAGATGCAGTCCCATGGTAGCCGGTGACCAATGATTGATTCATACGCTATTTGTTCCCTCAGGATGCTGGAGCCCATGTGCACCATTGATTTGGAACCGGGGTTTTCCAACTCCCCTAGGTGGACTCTCCGTGTCCACGGACTAGAAAGTGTCAACAAATGTTAAGTTACAAGTACAAACTGAGGTGCGATGACTGGGTTCTCTAGAAAAACACGGCATTGTTTCTCTAGTCACTGTGTATTATACTTATGGTAGTGTAAGATGTTATAAATTAACTAATTCTATAGAAAATTTAAATCGGTTGTCTAAATGGAACCTACTATAGCTAGTACTAGGAATTCAACTAAAAGTTATTTGATCTCACCATTCTACTTAAGGAATCAACGTGGTTAAAAAAAGCGCTTTTGTAGCTTTCACTTAAAATAAAAGTTTTCACTGTTGATAAAGTGGGTGTATAATAACATGAAGAAATGTAATTGTGTTATGCAAGATAAACATTACATTTACTAGTTAAACAATTGGCTATATGGTGAGACAATATTAAAAGTGGAATATCGGATTCTGAATGAATGGTATCATGATTTCGTGTTTGTCATAAGGTTTGAATGTTTTGACTTTATTCTAGTATACAAGAGTAGGTGAGTATCGCTATGAAGTTTATAATTATCAGGAAACTGTTGTCTACATTTATCTAATTTTGATTTGTTTTCCAACTAATGTTAAACAAAATGAACACTTTCTTTGAACTGAGCTTATCTCCACAAATAATTCAACTAAACAGGTATGAAGTTTTTAAATCAATAATGAGATCTAGTACATCAGATCGCCTTAATGTAAATTAAATTTCAGTGATTTTTATGACATATTCGAGCCAGAAGTTCATTTCACTGTTATGATACTTGCTAGATAGAAGTCGTTTGAGTTGGAAACAAAAGCCTTAAATTCTCAATTTTTGAAATTTACCATTTGAACACTTTCCAAAATTAGTAACCAACAATTCGAACATCTTGAGACAAACACTCCTAATTTCAGAAATTAAACATTTTTTAAAATGTTATTTGTCAAAAGATCGTTTATGTTAAAAGTGTAATTAAAAAGCTAATTATAGTAAGATAAATAAACACAGTGGTTAAATGAAGTAACTCACTAGGTGTAGGCTCATGTAGCACTCCAACGGATGCCGACGCACATCGGCTATGTTCTTTTTTCATTCCATAGAATTAGGAAAAATGAAAAAAAGAAATGGTTGTGGAAACAATTAAAATTTGTAAAATAATAGTTTTTGTTCATTAACATAAATGCTTGGAGAGTTTGTAAGTATTAGTGCCAAGGTTGGGTTTGGTAGTTTCGAATAAATTGAGCGATGGGTAGGAAGTTAATTCTTTAAGTTATTAACTTTCCGATCAAATATGATAAATCATATTATCATTGTTATTCTTATTATTTCTATTCACTTCTTTAAATTTCACCTTTTGTACTGTCTTAGACTGTTAAGTTTTAACTTACTTGTAATTAAATCAGCCATTTTTCGTACAGGTTGACTTGGTGTACCACGACCATATTCGGTAACAGCAACAATACGTAACCAATATTCTTGTTCAGGATTTAAATGTTCCAGTGATAAACGATTACGTTTTAAACCAGATGCAAGAACTCTCCATATATTTTCATTATTTGTGCTCTTAGATGTTTCAGAGCTCATGCCTACATCACTAGTTTCACGATTTACTGACTTCTCTACAGCTTTAATTTGTACTTCAAATGTATATGGAGTAAATGTTCTATCTAAAGTATACGATTTTGGTATTTGCCATACAAGTTCTGGTGCAATTCTGCCAATTAAAATATCTGATGGTGACTCAATAGATGGCCGCATAAATGTCAAATCAGGAATAACTAAAATTTAGAACAAAGGAAAAAGTATGTAATGATTAATATCTGTCTTTCATAAGTGAACTAAGATTAAATGAGTTAATATTGTAACAAAACACAGGGAATTCTAAGAATTTACTTAGTTCTGATAGTGGTTTGTAATTCCCTATAGTTTTTATATTCAGAACTGCAATCGATCAGTCTTTGTTGACATGGCCATCCTGAGAGGACTTCCTCGATAAATCTTTATACCTCGAGTTTTAGTATGTTTGATATGTGGCACGCAGTAGAAGACATAAGTTTTTCTTGTCTGGGACTTGCGAGCTGAATGTACGTCAGTCTAACTGCCGATACTTAATACTTTTCACTTCAGATACCCGACGTGTTGTTCATTAAGCTGTTGAGTACAGTGTTATAACTGCTGTATTTGGGTGATTGACTGAGTTATATCCGCGTCACCACTGTTGCATCTGGATAGCTACTGTTATATCTGGGGATTTGAATAAGTTATGTACGCATCATTTATCTTGAATCTTCAGTCTTACTGCTTCCACCTAAAAATCGAGAATAGCTGAATTTCCTCGACCTTAATACTTGGAAACAGAAATCACTGCAGTTCCTACGATACAACATCACACTGAAAAGAGGACTGAACGAGTTCTCAATTGCCATACATAAAAAAAATTTTATACTGAAATGATGCGAAAAAAATTGGCTCAAATAATGTCATCTTCTTATCCCATTATATCATCTAAATAATAATTAACTTGATCAACGGATTTAAAGGTACGAATTGTAATAATTTGATTTTAATGTAAGACTTTGTAGTAGTAGTAGGCATTCAGATTTTCATAAGTAATGGCTAACATTAATTCCAAAAGGTTCAATTCTAAACTGATGTACATCAATACTAATTGCCTTTAACCAAAACAATATATTAATTATCAGAAGGGGTTTTTTGGAGATTTAGCATTTGCATAATTGAAAGCGTGAGCTAATTGAAGCTAGACCACCATGGAAAACCTGGAAGCACTGGACGGCCGTTTCGTCCTATTATGGGACTCCTCAGTAGTGCGCATCCACGACCCCTCACTCGCGGGATTCGAACCCAGGACCTACCAGTCTCGCGCCAGGGTCCTTATCCGACAGACCACTTAGCCGGCATTCAACGGTGTTAATGTCTAACTTCAACTGATCCACGATAATTTGTTTAATAACACCATTATATAGATTTACTAATATGAAGTAATATACTTCACTAAATTATTGTGTCGTTGGTTTTGAAGAAACTGAGAACAGCCATTTAGATATCCAGACATCATGTACTACATACTAATTGAACGGTGAAATTAAGATAGAATTTCACACTAAATCTTATAAATAAAATCAGTTAGAAGGTTTCATGAAATAAAAGAATGAGTTTTGGTTAGGTTGAATGAATATCCACTGACTATTTCGTTTTATTAGAACATTTTACAGAAGTAGAATTAATTTTTATATTACTTACTAACTTGTGGTGGTATTAACACATTTCTTGTTGGATGCCCAATACCGAATTGATTCGATGGTAGAATACGAACATGATACCCAATCAATGGATTTGGATGAATCCATGTCCATTGGTTTGTATCTAGATTAGAAGCTATTGTTGTCCATTCAAATGAACCTTCATGTTGAATCTAAATTACAAATTAGTTTAAATTAAACGATTAAACTAAGGTTTAATGAAAATAGGGAAATGAAAAAATTGTGAGTAATTTCAAGCTAATCATATTTTTTTAATTGAATAAATGAATTAGATATGAATTTATATGAAGATAGTTTACACCATAGAATGAAGTCTGATGGGGGATAACCATTGAAAACCAGAAAGTATCGGTCTGCTGTTTCTTCTTAGTTTGGAACTTCTCAGTAGTATGTTTAACGTTTCATGATTTAAATGAATTTAAAACTGGGGATTATCAAATTCAAATTATGTAGTGCCAAGGTAGTGGGCTTCACTGTAATGCCTGACTGAGTCTTGGGTGCAGACTCCTAAAGAGCTTAAAACTGGAGTGAAGTAGTTACCAAATATTTCCTAGTTTTTCTTTTTGCATATATTTTACCCAACACTGATTATTTTGTGAGGTGAGACATCTTCATTAGTCAATCTTATTATTAAATTCACTCTTATTTTATATAAAATCATTTAAAAATACGTCTTGCCTTCATTCAAGAGAATTATGAATGAATAATAGATTTTAAAACTAAACACTAAACATGTTAGACGAACAACGACAACAATAACAACGGTATTGATATCAACCGCCTATTGTGTTGACTCAAAAGTAACCTTGACATGATTAAAAATACATTTTCACAAACTTGAATCTGCGTCGCTTATTCTTATGCTTGAACCACTGCAGTTTTCACAACTCGAAGAAACAACACCAAGACTGGTAAAAGTGAAGATTTATTAAACTTAAAACACAACGACAATCCTAGTCGAGAATACACTCATTTACATATTGATTGAACACTCATTTTGATTATTAATTAGGATAAAACCACATATATAGAAAATACTCAGAGTTATAATAAAATTAAATTCTGTCTATCATGCTGGGCATAGCTCAAATGAATTCTGTCCAAGAATATCATATGTTGAAATGATATTACACTCAAATGAATTAATATCATTACGCATGAAAACAAAACTAGTATTACTCTGAATAATCATGATATAGGGTTAAAAACGGCGAGACTATAATATATGGACGAGCCAATGAGAATCCAGTAAGCGATTTCAAGGTCACAGCGTCTAGTTCAGTAGTCAATGCTCACATACGATCAGTTTACAGAGGATTTCGAGTAGAACGTTATAGAAGAGCGGCTATAACAGATGGGATTACTGAGAAGTTTATTTATTTGCGATTGCGGTGTTCAAATGACTGATGGACATTGTGCAGACTGTCGTGACGATGTTGTTTTTCGATGTAATATATATTGGAGGAAAAATTCTAAAACGGGGACTTTTTTCTCTAGATCCCGATCAACACCAAGACAGATTATGATAATTGTTGCAAACCGGATAATATAAGCACCAGTAACAATGACTGCAACCTTTGCAACTGTTACTGAAGCTTCGGCAGTTCAATGGTAAGAGTACTGTCGAAATATATATGCAGTAAAAATGATAAGTTTGCATCAGTCGTTTGGAGGAAACGGGAGAATCGTATAAAATAATGAACCGGTCGTAAGGAAACACAGGAAGAAGTGGTAAAGAAGACGTGTTAAGTAGCACTTCGTTAAATATATTTATATGGTCCTTAGTACATATGAGAAATCATCTCAAAACGGAATCTTTCAGCGCGTGAGCAACAGACAAACTACAAATATGATACCAATTATACAAGAGTATGTGCAGCCAGGTACCTTATTATACACGGATGACTGAAGAGCATATCGATGCCTATCTAAACTTGGTTATGTGAATCGTCTACAAGCGATATTTTGTAGACCCCACCACAGGAGTACACACTAATGATATCGAAGCGATGTGGTCGGGGCTGAAATAATTTTTGGAGCCTTTTCACGGCTCCAGATGTCATTTATTATGGAGTCACATGGATGTTCCTGTACCGTATGCGTTACGATTTCAGAACTATAGAGCCACTTTCTAACCTCGAAAAGTTATTAAGGTGAGACTTTAATTTATGGACGAACTTTGAGTGACGCTTAAGTGACCTACGGAATATCCACCTACTAACTAAGACTAAATGAGGGTTATAAAGCAGTGTGAAGAATTCGAATTATGTTTTACAGTTGACGGTTAGTGTTAGGAATTAGATTTAGGGTTTTTATTACGAACTGACCTCAGCTTAAATGCCAAGACGCTATATAGTCAAATGAATGAATGAATTTCGCGCTAAAATCCAAAACCTGTTATCCTAAATCTGATTAGTTCTTCCATAAATTATAGTCTCGCCGTTTTTAAAACATGTTAAAGAATTGTTCCACTCTAATTTTTTGGTTTTGTATAATATATTTCTACTCTGTACTGACTGCTTCTTGATTGGCCGAAATTTTTCAGGGTCATTTATGATTTGTTCAAAAGACGTCCGTAAATTATAGTCTTGCCGATATTAGTTAACAAGCGAAATCGATCACTGTAACACGGAAAATGACTTGTAGAGTGTATATATGAATGTGTTTGATAAATATTAGGAAAATTTATGAATGGATTTTGTTCAGTGTTCTTATTTTTGGTTTGATACAGTGATAAATGTTTACTGTTTACCTAACAAAATTACACTATATTGAATGGTAAGTGTTCTAAATAACTGACAGTTCATTAGTTATGAAATTATTTTGATGCTTACCATGAATGTTCAAAAATCAACTAAGTAAAAGATAAGTAAGTATGTGATTTATGCAAACTTATGGTGTTTGATAGTCAGAAGTGATACACAAGAAGACCTGGAGTTAGTTTTTGTGCTATCTGTCACTTGCCAAGAAAATATATCTGTAGTGTTGTGGGAGCTGATGCATTCCGTAGGATTCAAACCTACTTTACTGCGTATTACAGTCAAAGACTTTGTCTTTGAGAGATTTGTGTTGGAATTTAGATATTCACTCTGGTTGTCTACTTAGCAGCAACCATCGTCACATTGTTTAGTCGTTAAGCTTGAAAAAAACATTACTAGTCCAATTGGGTCGGGCTAATTCAAACTTCTGTTAAGTATGTTAAGTATGCGTGTCACTTGAACTACTCCCTATACTACAACTTGACTGATAGGATCTGACCAACATTATAGGCTATACAACATGACATAGTTTATCCATATGTGGTTTATTAGTACAAATGTAAATGGGCGCAATGTAATTGGATATATTTCGTATGAACTAATTAGTAGACTTGGTTTTTGTTTTCTGAACACGAACAATCATTTCATGAGTAACATCATGCGGGAGTATATAATGAAAAAATCATAGATGAATAAACATTTTGAAGCAGTTTAGTGAAAGTGATTTGACTTGTGAAACCAAAAATTCGTTAACCAATACATTGATAAGTTACGATAATCGTACGATATTTAGTCACATTTAACAACCCAAATAGATTATAAACAGTATTCTGATGATTAAACAAAAGAATTTATGATTTTGACGAAAAATCTATGCAGAAAAGTCAGTGGAAGTATGTTATCGTTTTCTAAAGTAACTGGAAACAACTGGAAAGAATTGTCCCGGATAGAGTTGGATGGAGAATGCTGGTGAACGGTCTATCCTCCTCGATGAGGTGTAACAGGCGTAATTTGGTAAGAAAGTACTCTGTAAGCTGAACTTATAATATGACTTAGTAGATCTCATATTAGTATAGACAAGGTACTAAATTGACGTCAAAGTATTTATGGGTACGACATAACTTAATGGAATGGATTATGTAGGTGTACACATACTTACGGATGAACAATGACACAAAAAGAACTTGAGATTAAATTAAAGTCATGAATAAAAGCGTAGAGATCCTCCACAGTGTTTTTCATAAAAACAGAACTAGTTTCAGATTACCAGACAACAAAAATTTATCAGTACAAATGAAGATGTAAACGCATATCTTTTAGTGGAATGGATTTTAAACTATATAAATAATATCGAGCGATGAGCGATTTGATTTCATGTATATTTGTAGTGAACTGCATTTTTCAATATATGTATACATGGTTTTGCATTTGTGTTGACCTATGTATTCGACAGTATAGTGATGAATTCTAGAAGAAGGATTCCGATAATGTTCGGTTGTCTAGCGTAAATGGTCAACGATCCTTTGGGGAAAAGGAGTGATTTAACTAGTTTTAATTAGTTACAGCATTAAAAATGTTTAATCCAGATTATATAGCAAAATTATACTAGGATTAAGAGAATTTTACAACATTTTGTCGTTACATCTAATTCATACCGCTAGTAGTTTACACTATGAACTAATTGCACTTTGACATTTGTTCAAAAACAGAAAACAGCTCCTTCGTCCTTGGACGACTCCCTATACTAGTGGTTATCATATACCCACTGGTGACTAATTTTGAGAGGTGAGAAGCAGTGACCAGTGGGGTTCAACTATATTAGGAGCGTGACAGTTAGTAAATAATGACATCGGACGATCGTATAGTTTCACAAATCGACTGATGCTAAAACTACAGACTACTGGATTTCGACCCAAAGATCTAAATTTCCGGTGCTCTCAGCGAGTCATGAAAGTTTTAAGTTCAATAACTAGTGTTGTCGAGGCTACGTTCTGTCTAATACATCTGTGATGCAAACAACAAAATTCAACAATCTTCACAAAAAAACATTGAAAATAAAACTCAGTTTACAAATTGCCATATTACTTGAATAGCATAAGTAGTGTCTTTTTGTAACACTTGTGGTATTGATAAATTCAAAATATGACTTGTATACAATGATTGTACATCAGGATCATCCCATGATATCAAATATTCCTCAACTGATGTAACATTGAAATGTGGTTTAAAAGCTGAGAAATCTGGAACTAAGAAATCTGTTCGGTAATAAGAAAAACGTACAATACGGAAATTTGAATGAATACAAAATGTACACAGAAAATAATCTTTGGTTTAAAGCATCATATATGAATAACTATTCTTAAGTTAAAATAACATCAGAGTAAGCTTTCATGAGAATTCTACATACATTAGCGCATACTGATAGGAATATGAGTGTCTGAAGATACATTCAGTTTATAACGGATGTTACTATCGTGTTACCAATTCTCATTTTATTAAACATAGTGTATTGATTTATTCTCTATTAAATGGTACTCAAAAATAGATCAAGTTTATGTCCGAATTCACAGTAAGAAATCTACAACTTATAGTCATCTACTGAGATATTTAGTTTAGCAGATTGTAAAGCGTAGTTAAAAGTTAGTTCAAAATATCATTCCTAAGCATATTAACATTTTATATTGTTTTAAAAATGAGATAGTTTCTAAGAAATCTAGTGTCCTTGGATTCAATACCGTTTATGATTGTGAATTTTCCCTGTTGAATAGTTTCAAACCATGAGGTTAGAGCTTACTTTTGCTTTCTAGTTTCCAAAAATTCTGTGATTGATTTTATTTTACAATAAAAAAACATTATTTTGAATCTATTACACTATTCTGAATATTTTATATAAGAACTTTCGTCTAAATTAGAGAGAATAGTTTCACAGTATTTGAGCGCCGAGTTGATGTGAGGCATTATTGATTATAATTCCTTAAAAAAGCTTGGACCAGATTGCCAGGCGAAACGTTGGATTTACTTCAAATTCATTCGCTGAGATTTGACAAATATATTATTCCTATTTAATATTCTGAATATTATCAGAATGGAAATTTGTGGAGATTGTAGTAATTTTTTGGTGGTCTGTCGGTCAAGTGCTCTGGCGCGAGACTAGTAGGTCCTGGGTTCGAATATCGCGAGGCGGGATCGTAGATGCGCACTGTTGAGGAGTCCCACAATAGGACGAAATGGCCGTTCAGTGATTCCAGGTTTTCTACGGTGGTCTAGCTTCAATTGACTAATGATTTCACCTGTATATATTATAACCTATGAGTCGACCTAAGCTAGATCATCTTTAAGAACCTGAAAGTACTGGATGGCCATCCTGTGGTGGTCTAACGTAGGCCGACTAATGAGTTCAACTATTTAAAATATTCTGTATATATCTGATACTGATCAAAATAAAATAACTGGATAACCATCAACTTCTTGTGTTTGTCACCCTCAGACATACTCAAGTCGCTCTAAGTTCAAATAAGAAATTACTCAAAACTACATATAAATATGTATTTGTAAATTTAACTTACCTGTTTTAATACTTATATTGATAGATCGACTAGGTTTAGTTTGTTGACCGTCCACATTTGCAATTATTCGACAAGCAATTTCTTTATCTAAATAGTCGAAATTCGATAATGTAATTTTGTTATGAAGATTTCCATTGATTTGTTCTTTAACAGGATACCAATCACCAGCATAACCATCTCGTCTTTCAATAGAAAATTTTACACGTTCACATATTTCAGCTGATTCATCTGTATCTAAATGACTTGTTATATTGTATGATGGATTTGGATTTCTTCGAAATCCTAATGCATCAATCACTGTATCACCTAAACGCCAACGCAATTGAATTGTATTTGATCCAAGTATCAGAAAACGAAAATCTTCAATACATCTATGATGGTAAGCAGAAACAAAAAAGAGTTAAGTATTCTAGTGTAGATGAATAAACATATTGACAATAAAACTATTCAAGTTCATAATGTAAATTCACACTGTAAACGTTTGACAAATTATCGAATACATGACCACAAATTAAAGAGAGAATACTAGCTGAAATTATCCATACGGACACCTCAAAGAAGTTCATTGATATGACCAACACCAACATTCTTATTTCAAATAACAAGCATCCACAATTAAACACCAACACACACACACACACTGGAAGTTCCAACCATTCAAAAATTATTATTACAAAGAAGAGAGAAAAATCATCAACAACCTACTATGGCAGAGAACAAACCAGCTTCCAAATGAAAAGGAATTTAGGAAAAAACGCTGGAGGTGGATAGAACATACACTGCGAAAATCATCAAACTTTATCACTAAGAAAGTCCTAACTTGTAATTCTGATAGGAAGAAGAAAAAAGGAGACCAAGGAACACATTGCGTCGGAAATTGGAATCAGACATAAAAAAAATTAATAGTACTTGGAATTGTTCAAAAGTGACGATCTTCTAACGTCTATATCAGTTAAGCAACTCTAGGATATTCATAAGGCATATTCTAGACTACTTAAATAGGAGTTAAGTATCTTCACGTTATATCCCATTCAGAGACAAATTATGCCATCTAAAATACATTTAAATTTTTTTTTAAAAAGTTTAAATTTAAGGAACTTTTGAGTATAACCAACAACGATATGAATTATAATCTGAAATAAATTTGTTATTTCTGTAGTGTAGCTTCTATGACCATTTTAAAGAATTCGTTTCTTAAACTTTTAAACCAGTTGATCTCAAATAGAATTTATATCAAGTTTATAAATCCGAACTCCCATGGGTTAAGTTACGGCAAATTAATTGTATTCGAATAAGTCAGTGTATCTATCAATTATTGATTGATAAAGTGCTATATATTATGAAACAGTTTTAACCTAGCCAAAATAAATAAAAGGGTGGTTAAGAAAATAATCACATCGATCATAGGCCATTTAGCCAAGATGAACTGTGAAGTAATCAATGATCAAATATTTTTAAGAATATGTTTATATGTTAGGTAGTAGGAGTAGATCCGGAGTAACCATATCATTTGAATATTAACTATAAAATATGGGCCTAAAGAAACTTTTAGAGATCTTTGTTCGACCTTTATTTTTATTACTGAAACGGTGTGTAACTGTAGTTCACGAAGAACTCAGTTAGGGAAAACCATTTAATTGTTTGATGCAAGATCACAGAGTGCCTTCATGAAATATGAAAATCATGTATCAAACACATCATTTGCACATCTTCCATCAATTGTCTCTTACAAACTTAATCGTTTCTTCATTCCTTTTGTTATTTCATTTGCTTTCAGTTTTGTTCTCTCTTCTTTCTGTTTCAATCTTCTGCTCACAAGTATTCCACTTCCGACTGGTGCTACATACTACTTTTATCTGTCAACATAAGTAGCATACATCACATAACGATTGTTGAATTTCACAGCATTAATAAATGGTCTTAGTTAGACATTTATTGAGAATCAGAAAGGACTGAGCAAGCTTTTATCGTCCTAGATAAGATTAATCAACAATGAATATCCACGATCTTACCTGGGACCAAAGGTGGAACATTCAGGTCTCACAGAGAGCGCATAATTTTCAGGTTCAAGTGATAGGTTACTATGGTTTTCATTTCCAATTGTATTCTCCTGGTGATATTGCACAATCGTCATTTATTGTCATGCCGAGCGTGAGACACATATTACTATGCCAATGAATGTTGATAAAGGAGTTTTGCAAATCGATTCTAACTAGAATTTTAAATCACTCGATGCAAGCTCTGTAGTTTAGTGGTTAAACACTTTCCATGAGACCTGAATGCCCTGAGTTTGAGCCCTGACAAGGATCCATGATGTACATTGGCAAGGAGTCTCACAATAGTGAGAAGTTGGTGTCCAGTGCTTCCTGATTTTCAATCGTTGTTTGGGTAAGATCGTTCCGTAATATACACCATGATAGACAAATATAATTTATCGTTTATGAATTAGTAAAAAGCTGAACTAATTTAAAATTGTTAGAAAAACTGAGTGACCTAAACTTTAACTTACCTTTCTAAAGTTGTTAACAAAAGTGGAAGTTTGATTGGATAAGAAATTGAACTCGGACCTTCGCCAAACTGATTAACGGGCGTTATTCGATAAATAAGTTGTGAACCGGGTTCAGCTTTATGGTCATCTACCTTACCTAATAATCCAGATACAAGACCAATCTGTCTCCAGGGTGCTAAATCACTCAAGGTTGTACGAGCTTCTATTCTATAGTCGATTTGATCATGATTTTTAATCTGTCTTAAATAATCGTCGTTCAATGGAAATTCAAAGTTGGGAGGTGTCCAGGTGACACGAACTCCTGCAGAACCTGATTTTTCAACTGGGGGTGTCAATTTTACCTCTATGTCTAATGGTGCTGGAGGGCATATTTCATATAACGCTGGTATACGAAGAATTTCATGGGTATCCAACCAATTTAAATTGCCTTCTTTATCCTCCTGTAAGCTTAGAATCCTAACAAATTGTTCTGTTCTACCTGGTTTCACATCAAGAACATGTTGCTCTCCATGAATTAGATCATCTTCTCTACAAACTACTGTCCAGTTAGACATATCAGGCGATGAATTACTGTCAACGTCATTGAAAGTTTTACGCTGAATTCGATAGCGACCATGTAAGCTATAATGATCATCAGAATTTCGACTTACATCTGAACTTGTACAAGGATCCCACTTGAGCGTGACACCATGTTTAGGATCAACTGACGTCATTTGAACCCCTCGTCTCGGTATCTTACTGGATGAAATAATCGGCAGTTTATCCAGAAGACTTATATGGTCATATTGATCACTCTCATTTAGTTTATCCGATATCTGACTACTTTTCCGACAATCTTGACCTTTAGATATCTGAGACGCTTTCAATCTGTAGCTTTTAGTCGGCCCACTTTCACCGAATTCATTGTAAGAAAATATCCGAAATTCGATGGAGCTATTAAAATTGATAGTGTTAAAAGACAAGTCATTTCCCACATGAGTTTCCTTAATCACGGATTCTACAAGTTCTCTTGGAAGAGGATAACCCGTCTCGCATTCACTAATGTCACAAGCTAAATCATTCCAATGTCCAGATAGTCCACGCCTCCATTCAATTCGGTACAAAGGTTTTAGTCCTTTTATACAACTGGTACAGAACTCTGGCATATATGCAGGTTTCCATAGGAGTCGGATATTACTCTTCTTTCTTGTGATGTTATCTCCTGGGTAGTGTATTGCTATCCATGGAGGATCTAATGATAATTCGGGAATTAATGAATTAGGATCGAGCTGGACTATTGCCATCGGAGTGGGACAGGACTCTCCATATCTGTTTTTCGCCACAATACGTATAGCAGAACTGATACCAGGTCGTAAGTGATAAATGTAAGATCGAAATGGGATATCGCTTGCCACTCTACGCCATTCTGATTGAGATCCTTCCCTAATCTCAACTGCATAAGTTACTTTACCAAGTAATTGCGATGGATTTAACACAACATTCTTGTGCAGTTGGTTTGGTGTAAGTGCAGGCACTGCCGGACACCATCGAATTTTAATTGCTGTTGCTTCTTCAAATTCAATTTCTGGTTTAACTGCTTGCATGTGAGGAAGACACGCTCGTATAGGTAAACGAAGTACCGGGAAACAAGGAGGTCCAAGGCCAAATTCATTTTCAGCTACTACCCTTACTTGTACGGGATTCAAAGGACACGCAATGTCGTTTGAAATGTAAGCTGAAACTTCGTGTATGTTGGTTAGTACAGGTTTCCACCATCTACCTGCATCATTACTAATTTCCACATTATATGTCACTTGTTCATTTAATGGATCCCAAGCAATCTTGAAACCATCATCGTTTATTTCAAGTTGTTCAATATTATTTACTCTTGATGGTAAAACTAGAACGAAAAGTAACCAGTAAGCAAAATGTCGTTAAATGTCGTAATCATTTCATGAGTAAATCAACTATGTATTTAATATATTGTAAGAATTAATTGGGAAATTTTCTTCAGTCAAATACAAGGAGTTTGTAAACGTTGTTTCTGGCATCATTATATTTAATAATTTGTTGCGATATTGTTATGCCCCGATAAGAATAGTGAATGGTAACTTTGGGATCCATTTATGAACCAATATTTATGCATATAATTTTTATCGTATATTTGCTAAATAATTAAACTACTCATATTCATGTTCCTTTCATTGTGAGCTTTATTTTGACCCTTGGACTATTATTGTACGATTTACCATTCCTGAGTTATACCCAGTCTATTAATTACTGCTTCCCCTATTCACAGCCACATTTGGCTAACTCTTGTACAAATGTTATTTTCCATTTTATTGGTACGATGTGGTCAGTCTGTTTGGTGTATAAAATCAGTATGTTTGAAATACAATGATTCGTACCACAGAGGCTGTTATTGTTGTTCTGGACTTAACTGGCTGGGCTAGGCAGAAGCAGGATCGATAAGCACTCTAGACTGCTCGTACGGTTTTCGTGTGTCACTGTTCCAATCGATAATTCGCTGCTCTCTGATTGGCGGTCGTATCACGTCATAAATTAACTAGGCATCCACTCGGCCACAAGATATATATATATATATATATATATATATGATTTTTCGTCTGTTGGTATTTTTGAAAATATCAGCATTTATACATTGTTGTAAGAAAATTATAGGGATACTGTGTTCTAGAGTTTCAGGTATAAGATTGATAAAGGCTAAGTTGCACTCTTGAAAAACTGACTAACTGCGCCGTTTTTTCTAGATAATGCTGTTGTCAAATAGGGTTAGTCTTTTTATCACTGGCTATTAGGAGTTTTATTCAGTTAAATAAGATAGATGTTTCAAGAGGTATTCAAATGTTCAACTGTTCCTTAGAATTTTTAATTGTAATGAATTTTAGCCCAGATAATCTTCAGTTTAACATCTTATGATTTTTCAGAAAGCTAGATAAACTATTCACAGTCTTAACCGTAAGAAGAATACATCCTTATTTTATAGATCGATTTCAGAATAAACTGGTATTTAACTCAAAAATCATAAGCTACATTACCATAATTATTTACAACACAGATTCATTCCTTTTTGTCAATAAACCATATTTTTAGAGACAAGAAAAGTTCTTAGAGTTGAACAGCCAGTATGAATGTTTCTAAATCTTAGATACAGTGTAAGAAATGCTGTGTGCAAGGAAATAAATTAACCCTTCATAAGATAATTAATTTAAAACGTTCATTATTTGAATTTAAATTAGAATCTGACAAGTCAACCTAATTTTTACGTGTGAAAATTTCACCTCATTATCTTACTGTTAGTTTACTGTATGACTGAGTGGTCTTTTTGGTACTTATACTATCTATTTACTTCTTTTACCTACAGCTAATCATTTGATGCGACACTATCATAAAGTTTAAAAATCCTAATCTAATTATATACCCTAGAAGGTTCGTTTCTTCCAATGAATTACTAACTAATGGAACGCTTTACTTGAACACTTAACGTCAGTTCCTTTTGGTGATAGTCAGA
The DNA here is from genome assembly GCF_000237925.1 of Schistosoma mansoni. Taxonomy (NCBI): domain Eukaryota; kingdom Metazoa; phylum Platyhelminthes; class Trematoda; order Strigeidida; family Schistosomatidae; genus Schistosoma; species Schistosoma mansoni. The sequence continues at coordinate 555,521 of NW_017386059.1, forward strand.
CTTCTTCTTCTCAAGTCACTTCGAGTAGAAGGAACATGGATATGAGCGATCATTTGAAACTCATTTGACCTTAGTTACCAGCTTTGACTTAGTACATAATTCTTATCAGTATAGTGATAAATTGTATAGCCTCATCAACTGACAATTAATTTAATTTAGTCTCAATTTGATCACTATCGTTGTTATTATTGTGATTAGGAATATATAAATGTATTGTACTTGCATCAAGATATGTATGTGGCCATAAGTGGAAACTGATTAGGAGTCTGGTGTGATAAATGGGTCCTCTAACTAAATAGCTTTGTAAACCTTAGATATTGATGCTGTCCTAATTAAGTTTGCTGGACCCAGCCCTAGCTGAAGAAGCTCAATCAAGCATTCGTACCAGGTCTCATTTGGTTTTTTTAAATTTTTAAAAAGTTATCTCTACAAACCATCTAACCAAACGTTTGTCTCCAGTATAGTTATTTGTTACGTGTATTCATTACCATAACATGTGAAAAGCACATGTAATTCAGTCGAGGAATTACATTTTTGTCAGTCAATTGAATAGTCTCACACAAGATCCTAGCGTATGTTTAAGGCAAATAAAAGACTATTTAACTCATAAATGACATTAAAATGTATTAAAATTAAATGAATGAAGTCTTTTTTCATCCAAAAATCAAGAACACATCACAAACTAACGTTACCTGAGCACCGTGTCGGTCTAGCTGTAGACTCTGGTGATTCAGCTGTATCATGTTCGTAACTATTAGGTTCATATAAATTACCTAAATTTAAATTCATATGAAAGAACAAGAAGTTATGTATGAAATACGTTAATTTAGAAGGATATGAGACTAGATATTTATTAGTAACAATCAGTAGCCAGTAACATGGTTTTGTTTACCTATAACCTACTATTTATTTGGAAGCTGTAAAATGTGATCTATTCACTAAATCACTGTTTTCTTGTGCAGTATTATTTGACATATAGGAGGATTACTGCTTATATTGTTGTAATAGTACTTCTTATAGGTGTTTAGTGGAGATTTATATTTGTCGATTAAAGTTTTCTTTCTAAGCTGATATCTTTTATGAACGTCTAATAATGGTACTCAGTTGATTTGTTCTTGGGAAAGTGAACCTATATAACTGTTATGATACTGAAGCATTCACAGATGTGTTTATATATGCATGTAAAGATCGCATTTGAAGATTGTTAGTAAATAATACTGGGGCTAATTAAAACTGACGTATTTTATAGTGTAACCTAATAGAAATGGTAACATTAAGTGCATCATAAATTATGGAAGTCATACATAGTTAGTGTTAAATATTGTTTGCTTTCTCAATAAATCAACCTTATTTGTAAGGACATGGTGTATCTTACAGATCTTGTTTTCAATTTAGCTGTCAGCTCCTTAATTTTGCTTCTAATTAATACATCCAGTTATTTCAATGAACCATTGGAAATGTTCTGAACTTTGTATACCTTGATACTTTGAATTGTCTTACGATTGGCTACTACAACAACTCATGATCATGTGATGTGTTCATGAACAACTAATCGTTTGTTTCTTGGTTGTAAAAGGCTTTTTAATTCTATTGCCACTTTGTCAAGTAGTTTGACATAGTTGTTAATTAACATTTGTTTGCACATATGAATTTACTTGGTCTAATTAATTGATCAATTAATTTTTAAGCCTTAAGCGTTATAACTGAGATTTTTGAAATTCATTATTCCAAATGTTTCTGCATTTAGCGTGTTTCGTTTAAAAACAACGAAAATATATTTTGTTTTCTGGGTTTATTTAAAATAAATGCAAATCAACTGTTCTGAAGATTCCACAGATCACTTCATTTGAACTAGGAAACGGAAGGCCCCCAAATGCCCTGGTACGACCGAGAGTGTGGAGAGTCCGGTCTCCCTCTCCAAATGCTTTCACATAGCCACGCGTATACAGCCACTCCCACGAAAGTAATACTCACTGCCTTCTTGTGGCATTACTTTTGTTTACAAAATTGAAAGAACGAAAGGCGGATGTCTAGCGTTTTAACCGGGTTAGTGGATATGGAGAATCCACCTAGAGGAGTTGGAAAACCCTGATTATAAACCAATGGCGTACATGAACTCGAAGATGCTGAAGGAACAATTGGCGTATGAACCAATTATTAGTCATCAGGCACCATGTGACTGCATCTTCTGACGTTGCTCCACTGCCTTGTGGATTAGACTTTTAGGTCTTCCGCTTCCGTTTGGGCACCCGGAGAGTATCCCAGCCCTCACACAAATCGAATGATTTATGTTGCGCGTATCTATTTGGTGCCTCTTTGTACCAATATTTATATGTTCAAATTAAATAAGAAAACGAGAGACAGATTGGACATTTAATATGTACTGCTAGTAAGGTATTTATTAAAATTCTAAATTTGACTTTCTATTAGTTTACTAATAATGTTTTTTCATTCATGCATATTAAACTAAGTAAATTCATATTTAATTACAGAGATTAGAGGAAAAAATATACTGTGAAACTATTTGTAGATAATATATAAGAACGTTCGTCTAAATTAGAGCGAATAGTTTCACAGTATTTGAGCGCCGAATTGATTTAAGACATTAATTAGGAATAATATATTTGTAAAATCTCGGCGAATGAATCTGAAGTAAATCCAACATTTCTCCTGGTAATCGGGTCCAAGATTTTTCAAGGAATTAATAACTAATTGATAATTCCTTGAAAAAGTTTGAACCAGATTGCCAGGCGAAACGTTGCATTTAATATAAATTCATTCGCTTAGATTTTACAAATATATTATTCCTAATTAATGTCTTATTTGAAGATAAGTTAACTTACTTTGTATGTATAGAAATGCTTTCGTTTCAGTTTGACCAAGTACATTTGATGCAGAACATACATATTCACCGTAATCTTCATCTTTGACATTATATATAACAAGTGATGGATTAATATTATCACTATAGATTTCAATTCTTTTGTTGTTTTCTATTGGAATACCATTATGTTTCCTAAAATGATTCATAATAAAAAGAAAATGAATTATAATATTGAAGATTTATTGAGTACCTTCTAAATTATTGATTATGATGCAGAGGATAGTACTTGTTTCAACGTAGTTTAAACTTTCTTAAGTATGTGTACACTTTAATTCGTCTTTTGTAGCTACTGTAATACTGAGAAGCTGAGAACGGCTAAAAATCAATAATATACAGATAGCTTGTTCGTTTGTATTGAAAAATTTTGATTTGTAAAACATTGATCGGAAAATTGTTCGAATAGGAAACCACAAGTCCTGTGTTTAATTCTCTATGGTAGAATTGTGGTTGTGCACCACTGAGAAGTCCCGTACTAGGACGAAACAGCTGTCCAGTGCTTCTAGGTTTCCAATGGTTATTTAACATAAACCGTTTCGTGATCGCAATAAAATGAAACGATTACCATAATCCGAGTTTGGTGTGACTTGTCTTTATTTGAGTGCCTATCGATGAATATTGTACTCTCTTAAAAAATGTAACTTTTATTAACAATTTACTTATCCATTTTCTCCACATGGGCTAAAAAATATGCAAAACTGAATTATCATGGAGCTCAGTAAGGCAGCCCAGTGGTGCTCGAAATGGCAGATGAGGCTTACCACGGCTAAAGGTGGATAGATATACATCGGTAATACATCACTCAACCTAGATCTTGTCATAAATGGTAAAGTGTTATCTAAGTTATATACAGTAGTGATATTAGGACTTAGGTACTCATACAATTTGTTCTGCACAGAACAGGTCTCGAAGCAGACTTCCATGTCTCAGCGTATTCTGGGTTCAATAATTAGTAACCTTTATAACAACGAGTAACGTATTTTAATGTACAAAGTATGTATTCGACCGCTCCTAGAATACTTCACGTTTGTTCTTGGTAGTGTTCGTATAGAGGATAAATAAAAGCTGAAATCCGTTGAGAGGCGATTGACACTTCTCATTCTTGAGATTGATTGTATCTTAAATTATAAGTCCAGATGCAATAAACTTGGACTCGACTTTTGTTGGAGTGAAAAATTAAAGTGAATCTAATCTTTTTCGTTGGAATACTTAGTAAATTTTCGATGGTGGTCTAGCTTCAATTGACTCATGATTTCAACTTTGAAATATACTGAAATCTCCACAAATCCCCTTCTGATTATAATCATATGCTCACTAGTGACTGACTTCAAGATACATGTCCTGGAGTTCTAGTGGGAAGCAGTGACCAGTGGAGTTCAACCACGTCTGTTGTGAGATAACAACTCACTGAAGGCAATTGGTGAAGTGTCGCTCATAATTCGTGGATCAGTTGAAGTTAGACATTAACACCGTTGGGTGCCGGCTAAGTGGTCTATCGGTTAAGGGCTCTGGCTCATAACTGGTAGGTCCTGGGTTCGAATCTCGCGAGTGCGGGATAGTGGGTGCGCACTGCTGAGGAGTCCCACAATAGGACGAAACGGCCGTCCAGTGCTTCCAGGTTTTCCATGGTGGTCTAGCTTCAATTGACTCATGATTTCAACTTTGAAATATACTTAGTAAATTATCTTTTACATCCAATAAAGCAATTCAATATACGAAAACCTGCTAGTTATAGCATCCATAATGGTTTGTCAGTGATCAATCTTACTCTAAATCGTCTGTCTACATACTTTACCAAGAAATTTTTGACACTATAAGATAATTTACCACAATCTATCCATGAAACAAAACCACTCCCAACCCTTATTAGCTGCCCCGATGCTTACTTCTCTGAAAATGCCTTAAATGTGCTTACGCCTATTAGTATATCCCATTTCACAAATGAGATGATGGCAACTTTAAATGTTCATTCGTTCTTATTACTGAGCTCACTAATAAAACCTCCCTATCTGCAAATATTTTACATTAACACCGGCTATCGTAACCTTAAGTGATCGGCAATCTCCACAACCCCAAACTGGAAAATGTCTATCCTTTCACACTCCAAATAACACATTTTTCATCTATTAACACGCTCACAAATACATAAACATATCTCACATGAATGACCTTGACCGGAGTGACATGACATTCACTTAGTCAAACCTTTCTTTTGATTAATTGCACGAAATGATACAAAGACCATATTGTTCTTATTTAACTATAACAGACTATGATTTGTGAGTAATATGGGAAGTGTTCAACTAGGATATCTGAAGTCAAAACAATCTTACAATATTCTAAGATGAAAGATGGAATTCTGATTTCATCAGTAAGTATTCTATACCACTGGTTTGATCAGTCTTCGCTGCTAAGTGTCTTTGTGTCATGTTTATTATGTTTGTTAACTCTAACGCTAACAATGTGAAATTATGTTCCTTGATAAAACCTGATTATTCAGTAGGTTAATCGGTAATTGTTAGTGAGAAGTAAACCGGATTAAGGCACGTTATGTGCATGATCGTGACGGCGCACGCTGATTGGTTAAATCTAAACCAATCAGCTGTGGCAGATTATTGGAGAATCATCTAGAAGCTTCTTATGCATATACTATAAATATATGAACGTTTTTCTAACCATTGATTGCTGTTCACCTACCCTAGTTATTTTGAATACCATTTCGTTCCTGTTCAACGTGTTCTGATTTTAGGGTCTTGTCGAGTGTCATTTTATAAGAATACTAAGCAATAGGATAAGCTGGGTCGTTGATTAGTAGAACAATTATAACAGTAATATTCGGAACTTTTGGAGAGACAGGTGATAGCTGTTGAGTATCATCCAAAACTTAAACAAGTATCCAGATGTACATAAAACATACATACCCAAAACAGATTAAATGCATGTAGGTGATTTTACTTAACACCGTTACTAAATACAATGAAATTTTTTTCTGTATATTTCGTTTGTTTCTATAATAAGTTGATATTGTATTCAAACAGATAATTTCGATCATCGTTTTTGTAAACATACATTCCTGATATTAGAAATAAATTGTAAAATATAGAAAAAAAATTTATGACATATTACCAAATAACTGTGGCAGGCGGCTCAGCTACTAAACGTCCACTAAGTCTAACTGTTTCATTCACTTCAGCGGTGTAATCTTGAAGTTTCTTGGTAAATAATGGTTTAAGTCCTTCTACTTGTCTATAAAAAATAAGATAGATGAAATGCGTAAAAAAGGATTTGGAGTAGTACTACAAAATGATATGAAAAGATAACTGTTGCTCATCTTTAAATGAATATAAATGAGTGTTATGATTTGTGTATAATTGTACAATACATGCATATTACGTTGTATCTTAGATTGGGTATAAATAGCACAAGTTCTGGTCGGTATTACGTCTAAATGATAACAACCGATACCATATAGTAAAGATCACATTCTAACATACCCCATTAGTAACAAACCACAACATACAATTTGTTTTAAGTACAACAAGTTAAGCTAGAAAATTTTAAAAAATGCATTATATGGTTATCTAATTGTTGGTTTCGAACAATGACAAAATGCTAAACATTTATGTATAAATCAAATATGGATGTAAGAAATAAAATTATTCAAATCCTTTATTTTTTTGATTATTCATTTCAGTATGGTCAAATGATATTTTAGAATTGTTAAGGAGAGATAGCTAGCAGTGGAATCTAAGACACACGTTTCATCTTATTTGAAACATGTTAGCTGAATGTGCCTACATTTTAGAGCTAATATTGATCATATATCTCTGCTTAATAATACTTGTGACTTTTCAACGTTGTTATGTAGTTTATAGCTTTACTGAAAATTATTAGCATTTATTATTATTTTTTAATTCATCGGAAGGGGTTTTGTGATTTCAGCATTTTCATAGTTGAAATCATGAGTCAATTGAAGCTAGACCACCATGGAAAACCTGGAAATACTGGACGGTCGTTTTGTCCTATTCCAGGTTTCCTCAGCAGTGCGCATCCACGATCCCGCCTCGCGAAATTCGAACCCAGGACCTACCAGTTATGAGCCAGAGCCCTTAACCACTAGACCACTTAGCCGGCATCCGATGGTGTTAATGTCTAACTTCAACTAATCCTATTTAATACCCTAATCAATTATTAAACATTTCTTTTGTATAGAATTGGTTCAAACTCTAATACAGAATTAGTTTAATTTTCGATTGTTGATATATGAATTGGATGTAATTCAGTTTTGACTTCGTTTTATTGGATTCATTATAGAATTATTTACTATTTATTACCTTTTGACCTTATAACATTTGATTAATAGAAAGTTCATTTATTGCCTAAATAATATGTTATAGTTATATATATATAGTCATATATAGTTATATGAATAATTTCTTTTATTTAGATAATTTAAATAACTCATAATGTCATTGAATAAGAAAAAGAGAATTCAGCGAAGAAAATTTCTTTGTGTGGTCTATGTAACGTGCCCCACGTTACATAGGCTGCACAGAGCGATCACTTTCCAAACGCATCTCGGAACACTATCCGGCTTGGATCTTAAAAGGAGAATGTAAAAAAATTACTTGTTTGATACAGGAGCATTTAATTAACTGTGGACACATCTCTCCAAAAGATTCTTCTTTTAAAGTAATCTACAGAGTCAAAGGAACCGGATCGAAGGGGGGTGGAATCAATATTTTATGCACTGCTGAGACATTGGCAATTCACTAACTCAAGCCTGAACTTTGCGTGCAGAAACGATTTGTCCAACCTCTCACCCTTCTTTGGCCCAAATACCCTTTCTGTACTTTAATTTGATTATTATGGATTTTTTGTTTTTTAAATTATTGTTTTGCATTTTTAACTCTAATTCGTTTTTATTATTACCTTATACAAGTCTCCTTTATTATTATTCAGCCTATTATTATGACCTTTGTGTTTGTCAATTTTCTTCACATTTGTCAACTGGACTATTATCTGACCCATAAATTATTTTCTTCCTCACCCCTTTGATTATTATGTAACCTCATTTGTTATTTATTGTCGAATCCATTTATAATGTAATCTTTCCTAGCCTCCTGTAGACATATATTCTCCATATAACTATATATACGAATGTACAGCTTAAGTAAATGATTTCGTCGAAAAGAAAATTTTCTTCGCTGAATTCTCTTTTTCTTATTTTATTTACTTAGATTAACATCCGAAAAATAATCAGTAAATGACTTAATCTCAGAAGGGGGTTTGTGGAGATTTTAGTAATTTCTGAGAGATCATTAGTCAATTGAAGCTAGACCATGAAGGAAAACGTGGAAGCACTGGACGGCCGTTTCGTCCTATTGTGGGACTACTCAGCAGTGCGCATCCACGTGAGATTCGAACCCTGGACCTATCAGTTTTGCGAGAGAGCGTTTAATCATTAGACCATTGAGCCGGCATTCAACGATGTTAATATCTAACTTCAACCAATCCACAAAATTGAGCAACCATTCACCAATGTCTTCAGTGAGTTGATATCTCCCAACAGACCTGATTGAACTCCACTGGTTACTGCTTCTCACTAGAACTCCAGGAAATGCCTCATGAAGCTAGTCACTAGTGAGCATATGATCATTATCAGAAGGGGGTTTTGTGGAGATTTTAGTAATTTTATATAGTTGAGAACATGAGTCAATTGAGTCCCACAATTGGATGAAACGGCCGTCCAGTGCTTCTAGGTTTTCCATGGTGGTCTAGCTTCAATTGACTCTTGATCTCAACTATATAAAATGACCTAATCTGTCAAATTAACCAACCATAAAGTATTAGGTAGATAAAATTAACTGGTAAGAAACAATAAATATAGATTATTTGTTAGTTTACACTTGTCAGAAAGTGATATTTTGTACTCATAGTCAAACTGATCGAATTGATGTATCAAATAGAGTTTATTGACATCGATACTTAGGTTTATTAAGCGGATTCTGATTTAACATTTAAATAAACATACATTAAATTGTGATGGGATTTTCCATTTTTTTATGGGGTCAAAGTATATTTTATACAGTATCAGGTTTTGTGAGCATTATAGAGTTCCAATAAGTTTTAAATCATAAACTGATCTTAATTAGATCACCATTGAAAACCAGGAACTGCTGAACAGCTATTTCGTGCTAGCATTGAACTCCTCAGCACTACACACCCAATAACAAGGTATTCAAGACGCTTATCTACCTCACGCAATCAAAAAATGGCCTCGCAATATCGTTGATCGATTGAAGTTAGACGTTAGTACTGTTAAAAAGGTGCTCAGAAGTCTAGAAGTTAAGTGTCTGCGTTTAAGACCGGAAGTCCTTATTTCCATTTCGCGTGACAAGATCGTGAAAGTGCACTGCTGAAGAGTCCCAAACTAAGGTAAAAAAAGCTATCAAGTACTTCCCGGTTTTCAATTTCAGTCTAGCCATGATCAGTTCGTTATTATGAAACTTGTAAAAATATATCTTGTACATTTTAATTGGCCTATCCATTTGGAAGCTATACTTTATCAGCCTTTTTATAAAAGGAACAAGAATATTCATAAGAAAAAAATGGAACAATAGATGGATCAGAAAAAATATGTCGACTGTATACTTATATCATACCAAATACAACTATCTATATTCAAATAATTTTCATTTTTATTGTGTTGATTACGTAACTGCTTCATTACTACAACTAATATTAATGATAATAAAAACAGAAAGTCAGTAAAGTTAGTAGAAATAAACTTACGATGGGATATATGGTGTCATTTGTAGTTTTTGTCCATTCACTGACAGATCACCTGTCGTATAATATTCACCAGATGGAGTAACAATATGTAGTGTATAAGTTCCAGTTAAATCTGGTCTAACATTTGGTATTGTCAGTGCAATCCAATTACCTGTTTGCCACACAACAAAATCAGCAGTTGATTCAGGCTGTTAATATAAAAACAAGTGAAGATACAATTTTGATGATTTAGAGTAAATATCCTATTTAGCAGAATTTATGTACAGTTAGATCATATTTAGTTTAATTTTGCAAGTAATAACTGACTACTGTAGTGTTGATTCATTATACAAACAGGGATCAGACAACTTTTTTTAGATTATGACTGAATAAGCAAGTCATTTTAAAAGATGTTAAGCTTGTATATAGTTAGATAACCGAAATATAATAGACTTATTTCAATCAGTTAGGTACTTTGATCGGACAATGTTCTTAGCCTCGCATGACAAACGAACAAAATATACACTTTATAGACTATCGGGCAAAGTAATGATAAGAAATGGTTAAGCTTGTATTTCTCCTGTGTATTATACTTTTTATCAATAAAATAGCATTAGGGAAAGCTAGAAAGAATTAACTGACTAAACAAAAAGATACCTTGAATAGTACTAGCTTCGCATAAACATTATTCATAATGGATATATCTCATTTATCAGTTGGAATTCAAAGAATTGTGAATAGAAATAAAAGTCATCTCGAATATCAGTGGTATTCTAAACAGAAAATTGTAAGTGCATAGGTTTCTCTTTATGGAACCAAGCAAACAACATCATATTGTCATAATACATAATTGTAGTTATAAATACACGTTAATACTAAACAGATTAAAGATTCACTAGGTTTTAAGTTACATTCAAAATAATCTCAATTAATAAAGAATAAATGATTCGGAAAGCTTTTTCACTTTGATCTCAACATCTTGAGGGTTATAATCAAAGTTAAATTTATTGCACTGGGTTCGAGTCCCAGAGTGAACATCAATTTTGAGATGCAGGTAAGTCCGGCTGACGAGTCTTAAATAGGACGAAATGCTTGTCAAACTGGATTCTACTGCTAGCTACTATCCATCTTTGCTCACAATGCTTGTCAATTTAGGCTATATCGAGGCAATACACACAGTATGCACATATGATCAATTGCAGTCCTAAACGTCAATGGGAAGATTCAACCAAACAATACCAAGTGAATATTTTGTAGAAATAGTTTTAGAAATAAATTGTCATGAAAACCTTACATTTCTGATCTAATTGAGAATGAAGCAAACTCCTTGAAACAGGTAAATAAAGTTGAGAAAACTGTCATTACGAAGATATAGAAAAAAATTACCACTCATTATGTCATTATATCAGAAGCTAAATGACATACTCTATTAACCAAAACGAAGGCTGAAATAATCAGACTATTATGATATATGCGAATAAAATTAGGGCTTTCATTATTATTTACTTCATCAACAGAAAACTAGTAATATGGCCTACATTAAGGAAGGACTTTTAACTGTTTAGTAAATTGTTGTTTGAATTTATAACGAAGATTACTCTTTAATTAACATTACAACGGACAATCGGAATATTCTACTGTTAATATTTATCTTGGTAATCTCGACTTTCTCATATAGGCTTATATCTGTATGATTTTAACAGAGTGCTTAGCATAACCCCTAGCCGTAGACAACTTATTTATATAGTCAATGGATAACAATAATATTACTGTATACATCTTCACGATGTAGATTTTAAACGTATTTCACTTCAAATGAATCACATTGTTACGAATGATCAATTTTACATTTAATTATGACTAAGTAAAGTATTTAGTACAATAATATTTCTGACTCAATTTACTGTTGGAAATTTTGTTTTCGGTTATTTCCTTGTAGACATTCAGGTCAGAATGACAAGAGAACAGTTGAGATTATTTGAGTCTGAATTCATAAAATTATCTCATATATCATTTTAGATTCATTTCTCTGATACTATTAGTTCAAATTTTGACTAATGTTCATCATAAAGTAAGATTTGTATGAAATAATTCTATTGTAGTAAACAAGAACACAAGTTGGGACAACCAAATGTATTCGGATATGATATTATAGAGTTTCTTAGTAAACTTTGAGAACCATTCAGTAAATACTTCATTTCAAAAATATTCATTAGTTGTCTTAGACTTTGTTGTCCCTTCGTTTCCATAGCAATTACTCTATGTTCTCATTCTCTTCTGTTTGATTTCCTCAACCTTCTGCCGCCAGGTATTCCACTTTCGATTAGTGACACATACTACTTATATTTATTGATATCAGTAGCATACACCACACTATGTTTATAGCACACGAAAAATCACTTTATTCTACGTCTTGTCATATGTTTCATGTAGATCATGAAGCAGATAATCCCACGGGCAATGATCTAGTTTTTCCAAGTTGTAAGTGTATATTGGCAGCCTCAGAAGCAGTAGGTCTCAACATACACAAAGGAAAAAGCAAAACTCTCCGATACAACACAACATGCATCAATCAAATCACACTTGATGGAGAAGCTCTGGAGGATGTTAAAACATTTACAAATCTGGGCAGTATCATTGATGAACACGGTGGATCTGATGCAAATGTGAAGGCGCGGATCGGCAAAGGAAGAGTAGCATATATACAACTGAAGAACATCTGGAACTCAAAACAATTTTCGACCGAAACGAAGAAAAGAATTTTCAATACAAATGTCAAGACAGTTCTACTGTATGGGGCAGAAACCTGGAGAACAACGAAAGCCAACATCCAGAAGATACAGGTGTTTATTAACCGTTGTCTACGCAAGATACTTCGGATTTGTTAACCAGACATTATCAGCAACAACCTGCTGTGGGAGATAACAAACCAGATTTGAGCGGAGGAAGAAATCAGAAAGAAGAGATGGAAGTTGATAGGACACATAACTGCGTCACAAGGCAAGCCCTCATATGGAATCTTGAAGGTCAAAGGAGAAGGGGAAGACCAGTGAATACATTACTCCGAGAAATGGAGACAGATATGAGAAAAATGAACAACAATTAGATAAAACTAGAAAGGAAGGCCCAAGAAATAATAGGTTAGAGAATACTGTTCAGCGGCCTATGCTCTATTGGGAGTAACAGGCGTAAGTAAAATAAGTAAGTAGTAGCTATTCAATAGTTAGAAATAATTTATACTTTCTAATATTACATAATAACATTTTGTATGAACAAATCGATTAATCAATCAATCAAACAATTAATTAATTAATTAATCAATATTAGTATAACTTACATCAATAATTTTTTCATTGAATAACCATTCAAAATTTTTTACAAAAATATTATTTTTTAATTCAACTGCTAATTTCATTGTTTCACCTTGTTTACAAATATATTTAGATAATAATTTTGTAGAAAAAATTTTTTCATTTTTATTATTCTCATTCTCATTTTCTTCTTTTTTATTATCATCTATAATTGGTGATAAATAAATTGTATCATTATTATATTGAATTGGTTTATTTTGTTCATTGAAAATTTCTTGTTTTTCATTATTATTTAAGTTGAATTCTATTAAAAAAAAATTAAAAATAAAAATAATTTAATATTTGAGATCATGAGTCAATTGAAGCTAGACCACCATAGAAAACCTGGAAGTACTAGATGGCCGTTTCGTCCTATTGTGGGATTCCTCAACAGTGCATATCCACGACCTATCAGTCTCGCGCGAAAGCGCTTAAAATCTAGACTATTGAACCAGCCGGCATCCAACAACGTGAATGTATAACTTCAACAGCTTAACGAAATTTAGTGACACATCCACCATTGTCTTCAGTGAGTTATTAGCTCATAACAAAATACTTTTCAGACTAGAAACAAAACATGATAGAATTTTTAGGATTCATTGTAAGACAAAATAGTGGTGAAACTTTGTGTTGTATAAAGTATAAAGAATTGTTATATCCTAGTGAAGAAATAAGTACAGGTAACTTCTGGGACCCATTAATGGACGATTATTCTACATATATTCTTATTGTTTAACTATTGAGTAATTAGATTGTGTATATCTGTATTCATCTTATTATAAGCTTCATTTTGACCCATAAATTATTATTATACGAATTAATGTCCCTAAATTATAATCACTTTATTGATTATTGTATCCCACATTCACAGCCACATTTGGCTTGATATCGTACAAATATTATTTCCTTTTTTATGGTGTGATGTGGCCTGTCTGTCTAGTATGTAAACCGAGTATGCTTGAAATAAATGATTCGCATAACAGAAGCTGCAATTGGTGTTCTGGACTCAATTGGAAGGGCTAGGCGGACAAGGGACTAATAAGGACGCTAGACTACTCATACTGGTCGAACGTCATTGATTTGTCACAGTGTTAAGATTAGACAATTCGTATTTCGATTGGTAGATAATTCACGAGATAAAAGCCGGACATAATACCACAACGAATTAGCATAACAAGAATGAACTACTAAGTTAAACAAATCTATAGTATTATTCAAAGTTAATCTTATTCTGTTTATTAATGAAAAGCAACGACATATCACAAGATATTAAAATATTTTCAGAAGGTTTCTGATTTGGTCATTACCTATATTGCTATTAAGTTTAGTAGAGTTCCATAATTTTCAGAAAGCTCAAGGCCATTTAAGATGCTATAAAAACCCTAGATTTTTTGTACATAAACTAACCTTGGAGTAAAGCATTCTTTTTCTTTCGTATTCAAGTTACCGTGTGGATTTAGCCCGGGAGGTACTATAAGAGCATGCGGAACCAAATCTAGCGTTCACTCAGAAGTCTTATCACTTTTTCGATCTAATGCACAATGGCCGTAATTAAGTTGAATAGCAAAACGTTTTTTCCTCATCAAAATCTTAACATCGTCAGGTCATCACTTATGATTCACTTCATGTGCATATTCTACTTACTCGCTGTTGTTACATCGTAGCGGGAAAGTTGAAACTTGTGAGACTATTTTTCGGATTATTATCATCTATATTTTTCAGAAGGGGATTTGTGGAGATTTCAGTATATTTCAAAGTTGAAATCATGAGTCAATTGGAGCTAGACCACCATCGAAAACCTGGAAGCACTGGACGGCCGTTTCGTCCTATTATGGGACTCCTCAGCAATGCGCACCCACGATCCCGCACTCGCGAGATTCGAACCCAGGACCTACCAGTTACGATTAATTATATGTACCCTGCCACATGTGGTGTGATTGTGTTTCAAGTATTTTTTATGTGGTGTATTGTGCTGTTTCATAATTCCTTTATATAAGCCAATGGGTGTTTGAGGTAATTATTTGCTGGGCTATGTTTATTAGTTTGCGTAATTGCATACAGTAGGAACTGACTGCTGACATTTGTTTGAACTCAAGGCAAAAGATAAGTAAAAGCTCGTGAATAAGCGGATTAGTAGGAGTGCAGCTTGCGTTGATTCAAGGTTCACTGTACCGGTCAGGACGTACAATGAGTCAAGTACAGAATCCTAGGGTATCAACGAAGCAGGATAGAAAAAATCATAGTCAAAATTCTTATTGATGCATTTGGCATGCGATGTCGATTAGCATCACAAGTCATGACAGTAAACAAATCGAACTCTGATGACTTGTTTTAAAATCTTGGCGCAGTCGTTATCATAATGTGTAACAACTAGCCTCAGTCATATCTAAAATTTTGTAGGCATCTTACAACGATTATTTTTTCTTTAAGATTTTGATAATGACTACATGAAATTGCTCAGTTTACCAAAACGAGAAAACTAGTCGGGAGTGGAAAAGATGATTATTTCAGATATCATACATACACTAATCAATTAGGTTCAGTTTTACAAAAGAAAAAGAATTTCTAGATGTCCATCGTCCACTAAAATGCATTTAAAATTAATAAGGTTGTTGATGCTTAAAGTTTCCTAGTGAGTTTCTTAATATTAAATTTCGGCTTGTTGAGCCGAGAGTATACGGTCACCACCACTTATTCTGACAGCAATTCGATTTTATAGGCTACAATTCATTTTATCTCACACGATATGAAAATCAATCTGTTACACACCTACGTGATTTATTCTGACATTTGGATTGATGAGCTGGATCTAATCTTTCCGTATTTTCTGTCACCCATATTTTCGGCCTCGTCGATTACTCGTGTGAGACCTTGAGTACGTTTTATACATGTGTGTATGGTACTACTTATGTGTCTATCCACTCCCTATATTTCTTACGTAAATGAATCGCCTTGCTACTCTCCGAGTAAGCTGGATCTTTTATTTGCTAGCATTTGTTAGCATATCTGAAGTTTACGTGCCCTAAATACAATATGTATCAAACTTTGATGTATTGTTGTTTTAAACATGTTAATTAGACAGAACATATATGAAATCAAGTAGGAATCATATTTCATTAACACTATCATTGTTCAATCTTATTGGAGTCAGATAAGGGAGACACCGAAATATTATGCTAACAATGGAGAGAAAAATCGCACTTAGTACTGAACATGTGATATCTATAGGTGAGTCACACGAATTTATTTGAATGAAATGTAACAAGTGACCGATATTCTTAATGTCAAGTAATAGATTAATTAATACATACATTGAGCTAATTAAAATTCTTTGGTCGGTTAATATACAAATTGAAGATCAATTATGTTAGAATTTGTAACTTACCAGCTTTTATGCACTTATGTTGTTCTTTAGTTTTTTCCTCTTTACTTTGGTCATCATTCATAGCGTTAGTTTCCATATATTTTTCTTCACCTTTTAATGATTCAAACTCTACATCATTTTTATCAACTTCTGTAGTTGATTCTCGATGCTTCTTACGTTTTTCTACTTGTTTCTGATCCTCAATCAGTTCTGTTTTGTTTGAATCTTGCTCACCGACCATTGATTGCCTCCTAGTGCTAACATAATTGTCGTCATTTTCCCAATCAACATTTTTCGATTTTTCTCTCTTCTTTTTCTTTTCCTCTTTTCGTTGTTTTTCCTTACTTTCCGCTTCATTCTGTAAGGCATCAGTTGTTGATATCGTATCAAGTACTTCCTGACTGTTTTTGCCAATTTCTACTTCAACCAGGTTCATCTGTGTTTTCGGTTCGTTTTTCTGTTTATTTTTGATGTAATCTTTAGTTAAGTCTTCATCATTTCCTGTGGTAGTAGTGTCAGTGACTGATCTATTCTTTTTTGTATCTTTTCCATGCTTTTTTGTTTTACTTTCTCTACGTTGTGGCTTCTGAACTGATTCCGTAATAATTTGTTGATAATCCTCAAATGATTCTGGTTGTTGTTCACTTGATTTTCTGTTGAATATTCTGTACTAACAATAGATTCAGTTTTATCAATTCCTATCTTTTCGTCATCTTTCGTCTGCTTACTAGTCTCTTGACCAGTTTCGTCATTTCTCTCTTTCTTTTTAGCCTTTTTAACCGATTTCAGTTCTAATTCACTGTTCGTTTCCTGATCAATCAAATTTTGTTTATTTTGAGATTCAGTGCTTTCTGAATTGTTGACATCTATTGTAAATTGATTGTCTACTACTTTCACTGTCTCGATCTCATTCTTTTCTTTTTCACCATTGTGTTCCAGAAATTCGTCTGCTTCACTCTTGTTTCCTTCCTTTTGATACTGACCATCTAACTTATTTTCTTTTTTCAGCGTTTGTTTTGTTTTATTCATTTCATTTTCCACTTTGATTTGATCAACTAGCTTTTCTATGTTCTTATCATCATCCTTCGGGGACGATTTACTTCCCCTTCTCTTCTTTCCTTTCTCCTCACTTTGTTTCTCTTCTGATTTCGTCACTTTTTTCTTTCTTTTTCCTTGCTTATCGTCACTAGGTGGCTCAAATGTTTCACTTGACCTAACAACTGCTTCGTTTTCTTCACTATCTTTTTCTCCCCTACTAACTTCACCTACCGTTCTCATTTCGGAATCAGTTTCAAGGATCGTTTTGATTTCTTTCTTTTGTCTTGTTTCTTTTATTTGTTCTGTTGCGCTTCTGGTATTTTTTTTCCGAGATGTTTCTGATTCAGGTTTTAATTCAGCATCCTCGTCTAGTTTCGTTTTCATTCCTTTTTGCGTCTGGCCCTTCGTTGGTATTAATTTCTTATCCTCATCTTTCCCTTCTTTATATCCTTCTCCATCTCTTTTATTCATGCTCATTTCTTTTCCTTCTGTGTCATCTTTTATTGTTTTTGATAGTGGTCCTTCTTTGTCTGACTTATGGCTAGCCATATCCTCATCTTCCTCCATTTTATGCTGTTTTTTTTCTGCCTCGTCCTTCTCTTTCTTTATCTCGGCAATCTCTTTATCCTTTCGCTTCGTTTCGGTCTCCGCCTTTACTTTCCTCATTTTGGAAACCTCTCTTTCCTTTCGTCTCAATTCGACACCTTCTCCTCGTGTGCCCTTGGTTTCTTCTTCCTCTTTTCGTTTCCTTTCAACTTCTTCTTCTTCCTTCTTGACAGTCTCTTCCTCTTTTCGTTTCGAATCAACTTTCTCTCCTCGGTGCTCTCAGATTTTCTTCCTCTTTTCG
>NW_017386058.1:0-36114 GCF_000237925.1 Schistosoma mansoni
TGCCCTGCTCGGCCGAGATTTGTGAGAGACTGCTCTCTCTCGAAATGCTCTCACATGACCAGGGAATATATAACCTCTCCGCGGAACTCCTATTCACTGACTTCTCTTGGCATTACTGTTGTTTACTAAATTGAGAGGAAGAAAAGCAAATGTCCGGCACTATAACCGGATTGGTGGACACGGAAGGACCACCTATGGGAGTTGGAAAACCCTGATTCCTAACCAATGGTGCACATGGGCTCCCGTATCCTGATGGAACAAATGGCGGAACAACCTGTCATTGGTCACCGGCTACCATGGGACTGCATCTCCTCACGATGCTCCACTGCCTTGTGCATTAGACATTCAGGTCAAAGGCTCCGGGTTTGGCCCCCTAAGAAAACCACCTGCTTCAGTCTGGGCACCTGAGCAGTATCACAGCCCTCACACAAATCGAATGAGATTTGTGAGGCGTATATTTATCTGGTGCTTCCTTGTACCAATATTTATGTGTTTAAATAAATAATAATAAATAAAAATAATATGTTGCTCTGGAGAACGACTTCTCGATCTCGAGTATGCGGATGATATTGTCTTACTGTGCGATAATGCCCAAGGCATGCAATCAGCACTTAATCAGTTGGCAATCAGTGTCCGCAGGTACGGTATGTGCTTTGCACCCTCCAAGTGCAAGGCACTCTTACAAGACTGGCAGGATACTCATCCTGTACTCACCCTAGATGGTGAGCAGATTGGAGTAGTTGAGAAGTTCGTGTATCTAGGTAGCTACATAAGTGCTGGTAGTGGCGTGAGTGATGAGATTGATGCACGTATAATGAAAGCCAGAGCGGCTTATGCCAATCTGGGCCATCTTTGGCGCCTTCGTGATGTTAGTCTGGCTGTAAAAGGTCGGATCTACAACGCGTCGGTGAGAGCAGTTTTGCTCTATGCTTGTGAAACCTGGCCTCGCCGAGTTGAGGATGTTAGACGTCTCTCTGTGTTCGATCATCGTTGTCTCCGAAGGATTGCTGACATCCAGTGGCAACACCATGTTAGTAATGCAGAGTTTCGGCATCGTGTGTTCGGGCGCCGAGACGATAATTCAATTGGTGTCACCATCTTGAAACACCGACTTCGGTGGCTTGGACATGTTTTACGAATGTCGTCCCAGAGACTTCCACGTCGTGCATTATTTGCCGACCCTGGGACTGGTTGGAAAAAGCGGAGAGGAGGTCAGTGTATGACATGGTGTCGTGGCATGAAAGAGAGCTGCAAAGGGCTAGCTTCTGTTGGTCCTTCACGACTCCCTGGCTGGGGTCCGAGAGATGGTGCAACACAGTGGCTAGAGACGTTATCAGATATGGCTCAGAATAGAAGCCAGTGGCGATCCTGCTGCAACCTTCTTTTACTTTCTTCATAAAGAATGGTTCTAACTTTCTTAACTGAAAGAGTTTTCTGGTTGTACATTTCAGTCCGCCTTATCTTTTCATCCCTTCTCTTCCTACTTTCATTATTTTGTGTGGCGCATATGTATCTGGTGCCCTTTTGTACCAATATATATGTGTTTAAATAAATAAATAATAATAAATAATCTTACCCTGTTTGGACTGGTCACTTGGATATGCTTACATCTCTGCACTGGTATTCCCTCTGGAATTACAACCTATTTATTTTCGCCTCAGACACCATCGCAATATCCGCTTAAATACTGAGTCCAGACAGCTACAGGCTCGTACAACGGAAGTCTACCATAATTCAATTGTAAGAGTTTAAATCTTCGCGTTGTTGAGGACTGCACTTGACCAACCTCTTTTGTCGTATGTACATCAAACACTTTAAAATGCTTGCGGCTAATGTCGATACCAAGGCAACCCTCTGAGGATGCACTTATAACAAAAATGAACTGATTGATTGCATTACTTACACCAACCACTGAAAGATATAAACCATGGGATTCGTTCGGACAATTTCATTTTGCTATCCAGATTATGGTTTATCCAATTTTCTCATTACTGACTGAATAAATCCTCTATATATGTATCGTAACACATTTAACAAGGACAGGTTTATGTATTTGGTTTTTAGTCAATAATTTATTATGTAGTGATGACGTGTGATATCTACTTGGCTTCTGAAATCTCAATAACTAAAAACCAAATGACTTTACTTCTAGGCAATCTCCCACTTACTACTATTTTGTAATTAATTATCATACTTAAGATCTTATTTTCTGAACTGCAAAAATTATTTTCGTTTGTCATTGTTTTTATTTTGTATGTGTTAGTGATTAAGACGTCCGATTTTCAGCCACTAGGTGTCAGGTTCGAATCCCACTTCAATTTATTCATTTTAGACAATAGGGTAATATCATCATCCCTCACAGTTTGAGTATGGCTCATGTTTAATTGCGTGATGAATGAACTTATTTATTGTGGTGTGTAGTAAAAGTATTCATTGTTAGGACAATATCAATATTTTTTGTCACTAAATATAACATCAACTGAAAAAACAGTTGTTAATATGAGGATATCCATTTAATTGCTGTAAATAAATAGTTATTTATTTCAGTAAATTTCAATGTGTTATAATGCGAAATATAGCGTATTGCGATAGGACTACACGAAATTCTACCGATTGACCAAATTCAGATATCCTAGTTCGACCCCAATACTGTTCCCCAACTCCAATAAATCAGAACACAGCCGTTAAATAAGAATTGCTTATGGGGTCAGCAGCAGGACAAAAATGGTTTACAGACAAGGCATATTTATACAGTTACGATGACTATTAACAGTAACCAATGGAAAGGAAGGACACGTAAAGGTTATAATTAGGACGACTCAAAATTGACCAATAGGGAAACGACACATAAAAGTCATAGTTAGGACACTGTAAATAATGGCCAATAGGAAATAACATGCGAATTATGTGAAGAGTCTGAAAACATACCATTTTACATTCGAGATAATTTTTGGGATATTCTTGTGAATATCCTAACACAATGATACTTCAATCTCATGAAGTCAACTCATAATGAAAAGTATCATCACGTTGAGACAATTTGTACAAATCATCCGAGTAAACAGTAAAAACTGGTAGTTTATTTTAATTCTCTTTTGAATCAGTGACTTACTAATTAAGATATTCTCTTATCAACCATTAAATTAAATGCTTCAACTTCACACTCTACACATACTTCAGTTTTGGGCAATCAATTAGTATCACACTATTCCTCTTACTTAGAGTGAGGCTTCCAAAACCAAGTACATAAATTTGTACTTAATAATGGGTTAATAATAATAATAATAGTTCGTTGAAAAAAATACCTAACACATCACTAATTTTGTTTTCAATAACAAATACTACTAGCCAAAAAGTGTACACGTATTGTGTATGATATATTTTTCATTCAACTATATAGTAGAAAAATATGAATACATTACAACCTACTTTTTTCTAACTTCTTCACTGATGGAATAGCATTCTTTTAAAATATATAACTCTAGTTAACGGTACTCTTATTTCTTCAATTGACAGATAATTCCCATTTAAACATTAAAAATTTGAAAACAGGAAGTTCAGCGAAGGGATCTCTTTTCAACGAATTTATTATCAAGCTATACAATCCTATATTGTAACAAAAAAAAACACATTTTAATCATCTTATTATATTCACTAAATCTATTTTTATTACTCGTATTACATAATCTAGTATTATAAACTTTCTATCACGTCATCTTGGTAATTCGTGTTCACATTTCCTCACGGAATTAGCACTTTAGCAAAAAAAATTTCATAATATATATCCGATTGTAAATTCGTTGAAAAAAGACCCCTTTGCTGAACCTCGTGTTTCTAACTTTTTTTTCTACTCGAAGTGCGTACACGTAGTATTGTTATTATTATCTGTTGTACATACTTGACATAGTTGGATTGTATATGTAAGCTTTGATGTTGAAATTCCATTATTGCCTGTTTTACCTTATTATTATTAGATGTAGATAACTGTTTAATTAATACCATAACTTGACACTTTTTTTCGCTCTCTCTCTCTCTCAATTATAATTCAGTGACGATATCAATCATCGTTTTTATTTCGGTCTTTTATTTGTTTTACATAAAACTAGGATATCCGCTATTCACTCATTCACACATATACAAAGTTAAGGCATAATACTTTGATGTTTTCACAAGTATAATAATAATTATTATTATTATCACACTAAATTAATTGATTAATTGTTTAGATAAATCTCTCAAACCTATTTTATTTTTCAAGGCTTGGTCTATGGTCGCCACTAGTTGGTTTATTGACGTTTTAATTGTAAAAGTAAAAAGTCTCAATCATAATGATAATGGTGATGATAAGATAATGAAGACTATAACAACCAAAGAGATGAAAGATCGATCTGCAGAAGTATTTCAAGGCTTTAATGATGCTTTGTATTTATTGCATCAATTAGTTGATTATTTCAATATGCCTGAATCGAATTGGATTAGAGTAAAGGTTAGTCAAAGTTAAAAAATTAATTTGCTTTCACATATTTACGATGTTAATTAAACTCAATTTTTAGATCATTATTCGTAAAAGTTCCAATTGTTGTGTTACTGATATTCAAAACTTATTTTTAGTTGGTGTTCTAGGGCTAAATGTCCTTTCCTACGTTGGTCTTCTCATTGTAGCCATTTTATTGATATATCTAGCTGATCAGTCTCAAATAAAACAAATCATGTGTCTTGTACTTCACTGTCAGACACAAACTATCTATTCAACCTCGGGCTTCTGGAACCATACGAAGCGTAGCAGCATGATAGGTAATAATCTAGTCAGAAATGTGATACACGACTCCTCACTTTGTAGATATTTCTGAGAAACTTCTATTCAACGTTGATTAGATAAAGTGTTCACAATGTCTTCAGGCCCCCTTCTGACGATCGCTCCATAAGCTGAATTGCAGGCTACAAATTCTTACTAGTTAATCATATGTTAAACTATTACTCTATTTGGTTTTTTTCGGCAGGAAACACTGTTGGGTCAGATATTGTGTATCTAGTTCCTCTCATCCACATGTTTTTTTTTTCGAAACAACTCTGAGTAATTTATTGGGACTGATTGATCGACTTGTCAGTTTCTGTTATCAGCCAGTACAATACCAGATCACATGTCCCATGAGAAACCATTTTGACTACTTACAAAGACAATGAAAAGTGGTTGCGTAGTATAGAGAATTTATTGGAGCTAAACAATGTAAACCATTGTTGAAAGGTTAAGCACTCTTCTCTAGGCTTGGTTGTTTTCTTTTAATCCTCGTTAAGATAGTGGTTATACACTGCCCTGGAGTCCCTTACTGGGACGAAACAGCTGTCGGATTCTTCATAGTTTTCTAACTAAAACTTGTGACTTAAAATATATGTAATTAATTAATAGCACGTGAAAATTGGATATAAGACGATGGATACGTCACAAATCATTTATCACGACAGTCACAAGTATGGTTTGGCCTGTCCTCTGAAAAAAAATGGGTGCGTATAATGCGAAATGTTGTGATCTGCCACTTATTCAGCAAATTATCCACTCTTCCTAAGTACCTGATTGATCCACTGTGTGAGGAAAAAAACACTAGTGATTTTTAGGAGGTGCATTGGTAAAACAAAAATAATCCGTACAGTAACCGTATATATATATATATATTTTTGTGATCCTTTTGATCTAGAAGCAAAGTATGATCTTTCTAGGCTTTAGTGACATACTACGAGGATGAAGAAATCATTTCAACGTATAAAAAGATGTAATTTCGCTGAACTAATGGAATCAACAATCTTTTATTGAGGCTAATCCGAGTCATACATGATAACATTGGTTCTTTGTAAAATTCAGATTATGCTTATTATCCCCGCATTTATCCTCTTTCTTTCAATATTTGCTTCTTTTTAGTTACGAAATGCGGAAGCTGTTCATCGTTTGCTAACTGGAGCATGTCCGACTCGTGCACGATTCGCTCTCTTACAAAATTATAGTCTCTCTTGTTTAGATTCCTCTTCTGTTACAGGGAATATTAAAGATAATCCAAGCAAACTGGAAAATAGTGATATTTCCATTTCTAATGTATCTAACCATATTAGTAGTAATGGTCAGAATCCACTGGACTGTCATGATCATTTAAATGGAAATGTATCTGCAATAATTAATCGGTCGTCACAGAGAAATGGTATATTAGTACAATCACCGGGATGTTAAACGTATCTTTGTTCTTCGTCATTTCGAAAAGTTTTGCTATTATTATAAACAATCTTCTCATTAAGCAACGAATAGATAATCAACTTCTTTTTCACAATAGCAAACAGTTTTCCAAATCTACTCTTTGTATGACAAACAATTTTCTTCATTAAAGTCTTAGATTTCAGTCATTAAAATTTTTGGTTTCTTTCGTGTCGTATCAGTAACTGGTTAACTTGACTCGTTGCTAACGAGTAGAAACCTGAGTATTACATAACTAACTGTTGTTTTCAAACAAACTTCTGCGTTTCTTCCACTGTTACATATATATATATATTCTACTCAACAGTTAATAAATCATAATTGATTAATACAGTTAGTCTTATGTAGTATGATTTATAAATAAATGTTTGACGTCCTACTTATAACTAGGTCTTCATTATTCTCATAACCTTGGTAATTTGTTAGTTTCATAAGGGGGAAGGGTAGAAAACTAACAAAAAAGAGAGAAGGTATAGTAGGGAGTAGAAATCTATTAGTCAAGATTATGAAAATTTACTATCTTTTTAATGGGAGAATTTTAATCATTTCACCTAAGATCAAACCTCTGATTATGATTATCTCGTGCTCTAATCAGTCAAAATGATCAAGTTTATGATTAAGATCACTAATAATTTTATGGAATAGTCTTGTTTCATCATGATTATCTGGAACATCTCCAACTTATTTCTGTATAAGCCAGTTGGCTTGTGACATTAGGTAGCACTTTGGTACTTGTAACACACTAAAATTTATTTGGCTCGCTATCCACTGATTGGTCTTACTTTAATTATGCCAACTCAGTGTTGCTGTCAAAGTCGGTTAGTTTCTGGTCGACGGGTATAAATGTATGTTAGTCATGAATTGGTTTGTGGAACTTGTGGCGTAATCTTCAGATTTCTCGATTCCCATAACTTCGAAATAAATAAATCAGAATTCATTAAACGACTGAGTATATATCCTTATAAGTGGTGAAATAGCTAAAGTTACAGCCAGCAAATATGCACATTCACAATCAATTATACTCCTTTATGTTTGTCAATTTATTGAAAGGACTTGGCGCCATTTTCGGTTCAGGTTACCGTACTTTGTGATAATACAGAAAATGGTCATCAGGAAAAGCCAAAAAATAAACTTATTCTAACTTCTGTGAAACTGTTACATTTTAGTAAGTCCACATATGTACATTCAAGTTTTGATACATGCAAAATGTAATTTCAGGATAAGGGTAGTTTATGAGCATTGCCTTCCCAGGTAATCCAGATTTTACTACGTACATAACTTGAACCACTCTCTTGTGTGGAGATCCACGTGACACCCTGGGTGTAGCTTCATGCCTAACCCTGGTTCCGCTAACTGGCGAGTTCAAATTCTAACTTAGGAATCATTGCAAATTATGAGACGACTGATTCACTCGCTGTGTAAGAAAGTAATAAGTAAAAGATCTGGTTCTATACTGCGAACTCCCCCGGCACCCCTAACAGTAATTGTAGTCGGTGGTTCTAGTCATCTTTTATGCATCACAGATGTAGTGGTGCGAGTATGTTATCTTGTCACTGAAATTATTCCTGCAAGTTCTAACATTCGTCAACGAGATCCTGATCTCAATCTGCAGAGGGACTACAGAAAACTGATTATCACATACGGTAAAATCTAGACTTACAGTAACTTGAGTTTAAGCAGACTCGTCCACTATGTGTTTGTTGTTGCTGCTAAAACTGACTAAAAAGGAATAAACTGTCTATCTGATAACCCATAATCATCTCCGTTTCATATGATGCCTAAAAAGGATAGCATTGATTAGCACCCGATGGACGATTGTCAGGGACTCAGCACAAAAACCACTCCTGCTTGCAATCTGATACTTCACATTCACTGTTTCCCTGAAAAGTATGACTGGCTTGTAAAAAATGAGTTTGTTTAAAGCTTATACTCGAATGCTCATGGCTTAGGATGATATCCCCAAAACGACTCTCATTACGTCTTTCGGACTCTACGAATTTTAGCTTATGTGTTTTCGGTCCGTAAAATGTGGTAGAGATTTATTGGTGACATTGTCATAGGTCTTGACTCTGCACGCTTATGCTGATGACTGTGTGATCTCGAATTTTACAGAGAATCCCATATTCAGCACCAGGAGCATGTTTTCAAAAGAACTCAGAAAAATGAGGGCCGTAAACACTCAATTGTCAAATCAGGACTGATTCCCTCAACTTTCTCGAGGACATTATTGACACTCAATGTGTTTGCCTCCTGAATAATAAAGTGGTGGCTATTCTGGATTACCTAGAATCAATCACAATTATGCACATTCAATGAGCTGATAAGTATTTCAGACAGTTCATACCGAATCGAGTTTTTGTCATGCGATAGAAGATTGTCGCTCGTACTGGAATTTTCAGGAATTGATCTCCCAGGAGGTCCACTTATTGACTTGGAAAACACAGACGACATAGTCCTGTTTGGTGTAGACGCTGATAAGATGCAGAGTCTTTTCGTAGCACTGAGTAACAATGCAAGGATGTTTGAGATACGTTTCTCCCCCCCCCTCTAAATGCAAATCGTTGCTTCAGGACTGACCTACGTTAACACCTGAACTAAGGATAAGTAATGAAGTAGTCGTACGCGTTGAAACTTCACTTATCTAAGAAGTCTAATCAGCCTCATATATGATTAGTGGCAATCGCAAATGGCTTACACCATGCAAGTAAGCAGCATGCTCTCTGCGTTTACGTTTATTACCACTAATTATCACGTTTCTCCTGTAACACAAAGTTAGTGAAAGCCAATGAGAGCGTTCGTAGATGCAGGGCAACAGTGAACTTGTCAAGCGTCCTTAATCGCCCTAGATTGACGTATAACCAAAGGTGGAATAAAATACGGACGATTTTCATGGAAAAAATATTGAAATGCGTCTAGGAAACTGTGATGTTTAAATAAATCAATGACTCCTTGGTATGGATGACTGTTGTAAATTTTGAATTCCAAATACAATACATTCGTCCGGGCTCATCTGATACTTCTTGATTAAATTGCGTTATTCCTGGGATTACTAGTTTATACTACAATTCAAATACTTCTGATTATCATATTGGCGTCGCGATTGAGCCTGTAATGGAACGGTTGGATATAAATTTAGGTTTTAATGCTTTTGAGGAGTACATGGAGAGGTTCAAAATCTGGGCTATGACCAAGGAAGACGATGAAGATTTTAATATTGTGGCCCATTTCCTTACATTCATTGGAAAAGAAGCATACAGCCTTATAAAGACTTTGGCACTTCCAGACAAACCGATTTCACTCCCCTATGAAACTCAAGCAACTACTGTTGGATCATGTAAAGTATACAAATTCTGAATGCGGTAAGAGAGAAAAATCCGATAAAATGACTCGACAGAACTTCAGGAATTCCACTACTTTATTAAGTCGTCACAGTTCGATGCGTAATAAACGTTATTCAGACAATACTTCATTGAGCTTTGAAACAGTCCATTGAGATGAGCACGAGATTAGTAAATACTTGTTCTGTGGCAAGTTTTACCCATGTAATTCATGTATATTTCGTAATTCTAAATGCTTTAAATGTGGTATAACTGGACATATTCAGTCAGTTTGTAATACCATGGTTCATTTCGCTGAAACTAATGCTAAGATGGATGCATCTAATGATCAGTTATCTTTATCTAGAAGTAGTATAACGTCACATAACAGTTCAGAGTTGAATGAAACCCAGAATCATTGTGCGACAAAAATTTTTAGTCAACAAATTTATCAAATTTCTCATGTCATTGTACCAGATATGGTTTGTCGTAATAATTCACATACTTCTGATGGAATTTCTTACAACTCTGAGAATAGAATGCTGAATGAGTCAAATCATGATCAAAAACCAAATCCAGTTTTGGTAGATGCTGAATTCCCTGATGATCCATTATTCTCTAATGAAACTCTTAATCAATTTGAGGAAAATATTTCAGAAGAATCGAATTCTGATATCATATCAAGTGTCAGTGGTCCTCACAATCAATTTATCTCTAATGATATCCCTAATGAATGTGAAAAATATGTTCGGAATGAGTCGAATTGTAGTCATATTTCTGATGTTATTGTATCAGATATTGGATACTCTCACGAACAATGTATGTTGAATAGAATCCCTAGTCAGGGGTATGATGAATCAGAGGGGACAGCGAAATTTACCGGTATAATCAGAGAACCAGTTTGCCCAGAAGTGAAGTTTGAACAGACAGAGAATCCAAATCAAGTCCAAGATTATCCTAATGAATATGAGGCAGATGAATATTTTCTATTCGATTGTTTCGCAGGTAAATCAAGCCTAATTGAATCACATGTGTTAATTACATATATCTATGCATATCTATCTGTGTATTCTAATATGAATAACAAAAAGAATATGCATCATAATTTTTATCAAGTCAAAGTCACATGATGGAATACCTCAAATTATATATCAGTGTTTATCCCCAAATACTCACATACAGTAGTCGATGCGTGAGATTTGAGAAGATAATGCAAATTGGGAACGTCATATTTGCTAAAATATTGCGACGTAAGGACCTGTAGTGACCGGCCAGTCTCGATAAGAACACGATTGGAATAATAGAAACAATTATTATTATTGTAACCAATTGTACCAGAGATTGTTTTACTGTATTTGTTTAACTGTATCCGTTTCACTTCTTGTTCCATATACCGCCTGGTTTGGTTCGAGCTTGCTCACGCACTGCTTGTTCGCTTGTACTCTTTGGCACGTCTCGGTATTATTTCGATACCACGAGATCGCCAATAAATATACTTGATCTGGACTAGTAAAGCCTTCTGATTTACGGGCTATCAAGGGAACCAAGTCATATTTGTACGCGTAATCGAATAGTAGTGGTG
Source organism: Schistosoma mansoni (assembly GCF_000237925.1). Classification (NCBI taxonomy): domain Eukaryota; kingdom Metazoa; phylum Platyhelminthes; class Trematoda; order Strigeidida; family Schistosomatidae; genus Schistosoma; species Schistosoma mansoni. The sequence goes on from NW_017386058.1 coordinate 11,138, forward strand.
ATCATAGTCCGTCCACGACTCGACATCCACTACAACTGGTGAGCCGTATTTGGGACACGCACTACAACTGGTGAGCCGTTGTTGGAACACGCAATACAGCTGGTAACCCAATCCATCGAGCACAAGTCAAACTTGGCCAATTCTCCAAACCAGATCAATCCGGTGAGTCTATTTATCTATCCACATCTGTTGCATATATTCGTATTGATATTTTTCAATATATAATATTTTGGCAACTTAATATGGTAGATAACGATAAGAATAACATAAATATGATAGACTCCGAGATACAGGTTATCAGTTTCCGACCGGTTCCTTTCATCCCCCATGATCCAGAAGTCTGGTTCGCGGCACTGGAATCTCAATTTGAGATCCGCCGCATAACCAATCAAAGGCAGAAGTACGCCTACGCTTTGGAATCATTGCCCGGGGATCACCTAACCGTTGTCCGTGAGGTTGTCCTCAATCCGAACGTTCCAAACGTTTATGACCGTCTTAAGGATGCCATCCTTCGACATTTCCTCTCATCAAGAGAGGAAAGATTGAGGACACTTTTAGCACGTCACCCTATGGGTGATGCTAAGCCGAGCCACCACCTCACGCGCCTGCAATCTCTTGCAGGAAACATGACAGCTGACTCTGAGATAGTCAAGGAGTTGTGGTTCGAAGCCTTACCAGTCAGTATCCAGCCAACCCTTACGGCTCTGCTCGAGGACACCCCGCTCAACAAGGTGGCCCTCATAGCAGATAAGATTCTGGCACGAGTTAACACCAAAGGCGACCATTTTGTTGCTAGTTTTTCCCGTTCTAACGTTGATCTCGATGCTAGACGACCTCCGGCTCATGGGGATAGGGACAGATGTATCCATACTCGTCTCAGTTTCCGAGACCGCGCAAATGTGCCAGCCCCCTACGTCCCCCGACCCAGGTCACAATCTCGAAAAGCCGTAACGACTCGCCCCAAGCGGGCATCTTCCAAGCCACGCCAGAAGGCGGTTTCGGAAGCGAGTCCAGGTTGGTGCTGGTTTCACCGTGCTTTCGGAGCCGGTGCCCGTCATTGTCGAGCTCCCTGCTCATACAAGGCGGGAAACTTCTCAGCCGGCGAGTAAATGCGGCCGTACTCGCCGGCACTTCACCTCAGGTTGGCCGTTTATTTTACGTGCACGATTATCGCACCAACGCTAGGTACCTTGTGGATACGGGTGCCCAAGTTTCTGTCGTACCTATCGGTAACAGTAAGTCTCAAGCCACTATGCTTCGACTACGCGCTGCGAATGGCTCAGTCATTCCCACCTATGGTACACGACAACTTACGGTCAACCTGAGCAACCGACGACAGTATCTGTGGACGTTCATCATTGCCGATGTTCCCACAGCTATACTCGGTATCGATTTCCTACAGCACTATGAATTGCTAGTCGATTCACGTAGGCTGCAGCTAATTGATACTTCGTCGAACAGCAACTTTATGGGCTCTAAAGCCCACACAAACGCGTACCGAATCACAGGTGTATTTCATTCGCGTGACGATTTATTCCACGTTTTATTTCAGAAATTCCCCAAATTAACTAAACCTCTCGAGGAGACTCCATCGGTGACCAATCGTGTGGTACACCACATAGTCACCCGCGGACCACCAGTCACGGCAAGACCTCGCCGACTGGCACCGGACAAATTAGCTTTCGCTAAACGTGAGTTTGACAATTTACTAGCTACTGGTATTATTCGTCCTTCTCACAGTCCTTGGGCCTCACCTCTCCACATGGTTCGAAAGAAGGATGGGGTTAGTTGGAGACCATGCGGAGACTACCGAGCGTTAAACACAGCTACACGTTTCGATAGCTATCCCATCCCCCACATACATGACATCACGGCATCACGCAAGGGCACGACAATTTTTTCCAAGATCGATCTGATACGAGCATATCATCAGATCCCAGTCGCTCTTGAAGATATAGAGAAAACTGCCATCACGACTCCTTTCGGTTTATTTGAGTTCCTACGAATGCCATTTGGATTACGGAATGCTGCTCAAACTTTCCAAAGGTTTATCGATAGCATTGTACGAGACCTAGATTTTGTTCACGTCTATATTGATGACCTGCTAATCGCATCATCAAACGTAGATGAACATTATCAACACCTGACGCTACTATTCCAGCGCCTTTCGGATAATGGAATAATAGTCAACCCCGATAAGTGTGAACTCGGGAAGAAGGAAATGAAATTCTTAGGTCATGTTATTAAGCATGAGGGTATTCTACCTTGTGAGGATAAAGTACGTACTATAATGGAGTACACTGTACCGTCCACACTCAAGGAACTGAAGGCATTTCTCGGTTTGGTCAACTTCTACCGACGCTTCATTTCGCACGCGGCAGAACAGTTACGACCGTTAACCGATTTACTTCGCGGTAATCCACGCAAACTGGAATGGAACGACGCCGCACGTACTGTATTTTCAGATATCAAAACGGCCCTAGCTCAAGCCACACTTCTCGTGCATCCTGACCCATCAGCCACGCTTAGTATAGCGGTTGATGCATCGGATTTCGCCATAGGAGCCGTTATGCAACAGAATATCTCCGGTAGTTGGCAGCCCCTCGAATTTTTCTCACGACGCCTCACTCTCACGGAGACGAGATATATCGCTTTTGGTCGCGAACTGCTAGCAGCCTACTGCGCCATCAAACATTTCCGGCACGCTGTAGAAGGTCGTAAGTTCATCTTATTCACCGACCATAAGCCCTTAACGTATGCTCTGCATACCAAGTCTGACCGCTACTCACCACGAGAGTGCAGACATTTGGACTATATCTCCCAGTTCACGACAGACCTTCGTCACGTCAAAGGCGAGTCGAACTGTGTTGCTGATGCTTTATCACGTATCCAACTTAATGCAGTTACTTTGCCAATGCTTGACCTACCTGCTATAGCCGCCGCCCAAGCAAACGATACTTCATGCACGGAAGCACAACAGTCTACGTCCCTTCAATGCCGGGAAGTACCCCTAGCTACTAGCTCTGGTACTATCCTATGCAATACTTCCACGGGCCTCCCTCGACCCATCGTACCCTCCGCTTATCGCCGTCTCGTCTTTGATGCCCTTCATGGTCTATCTCATCCTGGTATCGCAGCCACCCTACGCCTCATAGCTGCACGATACGTCTGGCCGTCAATGAATAAAGATGTCCGTATGTGGGTAAAACAATGTTTACAATGTCAACGATCAAAAGTGCACAGGCACGTAGCTGCCCCTATTGGCACTTTCGCTACGCCTGATGCTCGCTTCGATCAAGTTCACATAGACATTGTAGGACCATTACCACCATCGCACGGGTATGATCACATACTCACATGCATTGATCGTTTCACAAGATGGCCCGAAGCTATTCCCATCACGTCTATTACGGCGGAGACAGTTGCTCACCGCTTCGTAGAACGATGGATAGCTATGTACGGTTGTCCCTCGACTGTCACGACTGACCGAGGACAACAATTTGAGTCCGCATTATTCTCCTCACTAACACGGCTGCTTGGTACGGAACGCATACGCACTACCGCCTACCATCCAGCATCAAACGGTTTAGTTGAACGGTTTCATCGCCAACTTAAAAGTGCTCTTCGAGCACACGAAAACAACAATTGGTACGAAACCCTTCCGCTCGTCCTCCTGGGAATCAGAACGAGTCTAAAGGCAGATATTCAATGTTCCGCCGCTGAACTTGTTTACGGCACGACATTGCGTCTGCCTGAGGAATTTTTCACACCACGGAGCAGCACTAAGTTCGGCGAATCAGACTACGTCCAACGACTGTCTGCATTCATGCGAACACTGACTCCGGTGTCAACTCGTATACAACATCGACAGGTCGCTCTCCCTCGAGAGTTATCTACCTGTTCACATGTTTTCATACGAGTAGATTCGGTACGCAAACCTCTACAACAGCCTTACGAAGGACCTTTTCACGTGATTTCCCGTCACGAAAAGACCTTCAAGGTTGATCGACGTGGCCGCATCGAAACAGTCAGCATTGATCGTCTCAAGCCAGCACACGTCGATGACAGTGCCATACCTGATAAGCCGAGACCCAATGTTAGACCCATCAGAGCTTCTAGCGGGATTTCTACATCTACTTCGGATCCCACGCTAGATGCACCTGAGACCTCATTCTCACGTCCCAGTCAACAGCACGTGTCATCTGCCCCGTCTACGGACGAGACTTCCGTCTCACGTCCAGACCTGCAGACCACACCGCCCTTGACTGCGGATGAGATTGCAGGCTCACGAGGTTCGAACGAGACTACCGTCTCACGTTCTGGTCGCCGAGTACGCTTACCCGTACGCTTTCTCGACTAACCTCATAACCAACTACGGATACAGTATAGGAATCTACCCCTATACTACAAGAAAGCTACACTTTTCTCTTTTTCTATCATTTTTTTTTGTGTTTACTCCGAGCCTACGCCTTCGACCATCGCTGTTCCGGTATCGTCGACTTCAGTAAATTTTGGCGAAAGCTGACCTGATCACCCACGCTCTAGTCAACGCACTCAGTCGACCTCTCTGGCTCCAAATACGTATGGTATACATTTGGTCCCGAACATGGTTATTCTGGTCGCATCTGGTTCCTTGGCTCAATCTGGTTTCGTCCTACGTCTGCAGCGTTTCTGGTCCGGACCTCTACGAACGCAACCTTCAGATTCTGGATACAAACCACTCTGGTGTAGCATGCTAATCCAAGCAATCAATACGGCACGTTCCTTCTGGTACCGTTCTACGTCAAAGACTTTTGGTGGCAACTCGAGGATCAACGATCACTCCCTGTTCTGCCAACGTTTTCGTCCTACAATTGCACGTTTCGCGATCAGTCCCACGAATGAAACCGCTACGTATCGAAAGTGTAAATCCTTTCTAGCGGGGGGCTCCTGTAGTGATCGGCCAGTTTCGATAAGAACACGATTGGAATAATAGAAACAATTATTATTATTGTAACCAATTGTACCAGAGATTGTTTTACTGTATTTGTTTAACTGTATCCGTTTCACTTCTTGTTCCATATACCGCCTTGTTTGGTTCGAACTTGCTCACGCACTGCCTGTTCGCCTGTACTCTTTGGCACGTCTCGGTATTATTTCGATACCACGAGATCGCCAATAAATACAATTGATCTGGACTAATAAAGCCTTCTGATTTACGGGCTATCAAGGGAACCAAGTCGTTTTTGGACGCGTAATCGAATAGTAGTGGTGATCATAGTCCGTCCACGACTCGACATCCACTACACACTCACTGCATACCTGCAAATAAACCAGAGATAACATTTGTGCAACTATATACCATCACCATCACATATAATATCAGTTAATGTTATTGTGATTACTTTATTATAGCATTTGAGCATCGAAGTCATTGGACACAGTCAAGACTGGTATGTGTTGCAAATCACCGCCGGTGCTTCCGTGTGTTACCCTGGTATTTGTGTATTTGTGTAAATCATCAGAAGTGGGAACAGGGTTATATGTATTCACAGCTGTGGTAAGTGCAAATGAGTGGCCCATTACAAACACTAAACCCAGTTACTGACTCATATTATTTGGGAAAAGGGTGTTACTGTGTAATTATCAGCTTCACCTGCTAGAGAAAGCCTTGTTCAGGTATATTCTGTTTATCTTGTGCCTATTTTTGTGTATTTACTACCACATATTTACTGTGTATGTGCGGCTTTTCTATGTTGCCATACGAAAATTATCGCTTATTGTCTCATTCTGTCATATTTTAACTGAAGTCCATCAGTAATCTATTCTCCGATCAAGCGAGAATATTCTACCAGGACATCAGCACTACGCTCTTCAAGGCAATCGCCTCAAAATTCCACATCAAAATGCAAAATTTCAGGCATCTACAACTTTTATCATTTGGTATAGTGCCCATTAAGGGTGCTCTCTCAGCTGAAATGACCATGGTCCCATCTGTTGATAGCTCCAAGAGGAGACTTGATCAACACGTATTCACTCATGGATTATCATAGCCCACTTGACTAGCTGTGCTTGACGCATGTCTCGTAACTAACCTACAGTCTCCATTATCAAATATTAGTATGTATTTCTTATATCGATTATTATCACCTCCGCTTCCCCTTTTATTCTTACAATTTTGTCTTCTCACACTGTCGGTATCACCACTTAATCACCTTAGTTATTTTGTTCTTGAAATGAACATCTCTCAGCTTTCGAATTTCCTGTACGTTGTTTACACATTCCGACCAATCAACCCTATGTCTAGTGATTCGATAGCTGATATCCAGAAACCCCACTGCCCTGACGACACAAACACACAAGTAACTGCAAAACACACTAGATATAACTCAATCGACTGCCTGAACTACCGACTACTGGACATTACTAAATTCCTGCAAATGTGCCGAAACCACAATAAACAAGCGTAAAGAAATTAATCAGTTCATGTAAGGTCGTTACGAATAAATAATTGTATTGTATATTGAAAGCGGCTTTTCAAAGTATTACGCTTTCGTTAAATCTGGGGCACCTGTTATTATATGCTCAGGATTATATTTCAATTGATATTTTAGCCCAATAAACATGTAAAATATAAAGTATACGTTATTTTATTGTGAATATGAAGAGTAGAACGAAGTACGCTAAAACAGTAAGATCATAACTTATAGACAACCTTTTGAGCGACAATAAAATGACTTTTAAAAATTCACCTTGTTAGGGTCAAAAAGGGATTATAGATCAGTGCAAGAAATTAGGATTGAAAGTCAAACTGGCATCAGTGGAAATGTTCAAATCTTAATCAACTATATGGATTAATGCGATTCGCGTTAAAGTCCAAGAAATATCATCTTTAAGTTCATTGGTCTGTCCATGAACTGTAGTCTCGCCAGAAAAACGTCTAAATTCTGGGGCTCTCAAAAAGTCATCGCAACATACGTGCAGAAGTTGACTGCGTACTTGGATACGACAGTTACATGTCGTTTATGACCTAGTAAGCTACTCAGCTCAATGAAATTACGTCTCCACGGCTGGTTCTCACTGATGCAAAATGCATTCACTGCTTTATTCGTTAGTCTAATTACTTCGTTGTGAGTGCCCATAATCGATATGCGAACAAAATTTAATTGCAATTGATCCTAGTTGTTTTTAAAGGCTGTGATGAAGTGAAATGATGTATCAATTATATTTCCCTGACCTAATGACTCAGCGTGATTTAAGTACCCTGCTTATTATCATGGACGGTTTCACAATACTTCTGTTGAAGCTCGCGTGCTTAATAAGTGTACTAGTATGACATAAAACTCTCAATGACGCTTTTTTAAAGTCAGTCCCATATGGCTGACTAACATTAGATTTGATGATCTGTCTTCTTCTTTGTATCGCATTGTTACTGGCGTAGAACGCCTTCAGGAGTACTGACAGAGAGGCTTTTTATTCGTAACCACTTTTAGCTTGCTCATCGCACTACAGATATTCTTATATTGCTCAGATGAGAGAACGCGTGTTCTTGATAGTCAATCATATTAAGATGTTACTGAAGTAAAGTTGATGTGTATGTGTGAGCAGGACTTACTGTATTCACTTTTTGTCGACAAATATGGTAGTTTAGTAGCTTTTCAATTATACATATCTTCAACTGAAAATCACTGGTACTTTTATTTATTTAAACACATAAATATTGGTACAAACGGGCACCAGATATACATGCGCCACACAAATCTCATTTGATTTGCGTGAGGGCTGTGATACTACCCGGCTGCCCAAACCGAAGCAGGTGGTTTTCTTAGGGGGACACCTGGAGCCTTCGACCTAAAGATCTTATCCACAAGGCAGTGGAGCATCGTAAGTAGATGTAGTCCCATGGTAGCCGGTGACAAATGATTGATTCATACGCCATTTGTTCCCTCAGGATAATGGAGCTCATGTGCACCATTGGTTTGGAATCAAAGTTTCCCGAATCTCCTAGGTGGACTTACCGTGTCCATTAACCCTGTTAAAGCGCCGGACATTCGCTTTTCGTCCTCTCAATTTCGTAAACAACAGTGATGCCACGAGAAGACAGTGAGTAGGACTTCCCTGGCAGAGGCTATATACGCGTGGCCATGTGAACATTTCGAGAGGGAGAGCAGACTCTCCACACTATCGGCCGTACCAGGACATCAGTAGTAAAATGAAAACACACAGCAATCATCCGTTTCGGGTTTATAAGACAACAGAACAAGCATGAAACAAGTTAAAAAATTTTCTTCGTGAATTCGGACGAAATCAAATACCATATTCACGTTCATTATGGCTCATCCCATATAATGTTTATATGGCGTTAAAACAGGTGTTTCAAGTTTTTCAGTGTTTTTTTTTACTTTAAGAGCTCTATTGTGTCGGCCGTTTAACCAAGTTCTATTTCTTCCTAGTATTGTTACTTTTAAACATCTGAGAACATTTATCTATTCCAATTAGTTCTTGGCCAGACGTCAATGACCAACAAAGAATTACAGTAAAATCATGAGTTCTATTCGGGTCATTCCTTTGGGTAAATTTGTTGTGAGATGATTTACATTACTCGTTTCGTTTAACAGGTGCTGGGCAAGATGTTGGTAGGAGTTGCATTCTTGTCACTCTGGGTGGCAAAAATATTATGTTCGATTGCGGAATGCACATGGGCTATAACGATGACGTAAGTTTTCGTCGTTGTAATCATCTGTCATTAAATCCTTTAAGAGAAAATTTCCTGACTTCACTTACATTACCGACAAAGGGGGTCTCAATGAGTACCTGGATTGTGTAATTATTAGGTATGTTTAGTTAATTAACATTTTCGTATTTCTATCGGTAGTCATTTCCATCTCGACCACTGTGGAGCTCTTCCTTATATGACCGAAGTAATAGGCTACGATGGTCCAATCTATATGACTCATCCTACCAAGGCAATTTGCCCGATACTTTTGGTGGGTACTTTCTATATTTTATCCTTATATTTGCAGGAAGATTATCGTAAAATCAATGTTGAGAGGAGAGGAGATCAAAACTTTTTCACTTCTGATATGATATATCGGTGTATGACGAAAGTTAGGTGTGTGTACATACATCAAACAGTCAAAGTAACTGCATTAACTTTTAATTTTGAGTTTTGTAAAAGGTAGATGATGAGCTCGAAATACAGGCATTTTATGCTGGCCACGTTCTGGGAGCAGCAATGTTTCTTGTACGCGTAGGAACAAATTCTGTCTTGTATACCGTAGGTTGCTTTCTAAAGATATCACTAGGATTTTTTAGGGCGATTACAACATGACACCCGATAGACATCTTGGTGCAGCTTGGGTTTCTCGTTGTCGTCCAGATCTTCTCATTACGGAAAGCACTTACGCAACGACAATACGAGATTCAAAACGTACAAGAGAACGGGAATTTTTGGAAAAGATACATGCTCGCGTTGAGGCTGGCGGTAAAGTAATTGTTTCATTATTTGCAACATCGATAGGTCTTGATCCCTGTCTTTGCCTTAGGTCGAGCTCAAGAACTTTGTATATTGCTTGAAACATATTGGGAAAGAATGAATATTTCCGTCCCAATTTACTTCTCCATGGGAATGGCTGAAAAAGTATTTTCAAGAAAATTAAGCAGCCTAATTACCATTTATTTAGGCTAATGAGTATTACAAGTTGTTTATCTCGTGGACTAATCAAAAAATCAAGGAGACATTTGTAAAACGAAATATGTTTGACTTCAAACATATAAAGGTAGGTACATTTTATATAACTCTCCACTTAAGCACGTTTTAAAAGAATTTACAAGTTTAAAGGCATCACATCTTTTCACTAAATATCTCTTCCAGACAAATCCAACCAACCAATTTTCCTGTTACTTTCAAAAAATCACTAACCACCACACGTGACTCATTGTTTTGTCTTTATTTTATAAGTTCCTAAAAGTCATCGCTTAACTATTATGGCCCCACCTATTGAGCGCTGTGTAAAGTTAGTGTATGAGCAAGAAAGATACGTTAGTTGTGCATGTATTATTACCACTGAGGTGGTCAAAACATCTATTCATCCACTTACTGTTATTCTAAGATTCGTTGTGATAATTTCATCTTGGTATGGTAACCTAAACCGATGGACATATGTACCAGTTTCTACGTTGCATATGACATTGACTCATTCACTCTCCACCTTAACCATATACTGTTTGCTAAAATATAGTCTAAAAAATGTCATTGATAACCATATCAAGTACCAGCCGATGAACTCAATAGCGTCGAGTTATATTATTTATGATTAAAGTTCTAGGGGGATTAAGAATTAATTATAATACAATTTGGTGGACATAATAATGACATGGACTCATTTACTCTGTATATTCCCTCAAAGGTCGAACATTGTGTTGCTTCTTGTTCACTCGTTAGCATGTGATTCTCATCTAATGTTATTCAAGTGAACTAAATAAAATTAACTCTCTTTTTGTCGGCTTTGACAGCAATTAGTCCGTTTCAAACGCAAGTTTTAAGACAAAAAGTAAAGGCATAGCACATCCACTATATTTCTCAGCTCCAAAGCCATATGTGATATCTCACACTATTGGACTACATGATCTTTAGGATTGTACCAAACAAACCATAATATATCAGCAAGGGCCAATGTATTGACAATTAGAGTAGCTATATGGTATACTTCTGTTGCTGTGTATGTTGGCGTTGTAAAACAATTTGATTTCCTAATAATTTTCGGTTCGGCACTCCCACAATATGGAGACTACTATTAGAATAACCACTAACTTACGGGTGATGTCTCTGGTACCACTTGCTTTCCGCATTATTTGGTAGTGACCAACCATGCAACCCCAAATCCATGTTTCATCCTATTCAAGACTCTTTTTTTGGATGTACTTGTACTTAAATCCTATACCAATCTTACTTTAAATATCAGTATTATCCACTAAACAATAATTGCCTCTTGTTCAACGAGTATAAATTATGATTAGAGCTTAACATTTGTTATTGTTGACTGATAGGACCGAAATAGTTGTGGATTGTTGACATATCAGACTATGACTGTCGGAAGGAAACTCTATTACAAAATTATTATTTAACTTAGATTTCCTTTTAAGATAAATTTCTACCAGATATCAACAGATTATAGTTAGTATAATAAGACTTTTAACATGAATCAGTTAATTTAAGTTGGTTTGATTTCTCTGATTCATTTCAGTAGATAATTCACTTTTCCGTCCCTATCTCATTATGTCATTGAGCTCTCTCGTTCCTTCGTTTAGGATTATTGTTACTATTTGAACACATAAATATTGATACAAAGGGGCACCGAATACATGTGCGCCACACAAGTCACTTGATTTGTTTAGGGAATTGGTATAAGTAGCATTAGTCTAGTTGACTTCTAAACTGTTTTTTTTACTAATTTTTTCAAAAAAAATTAACATTTTTATCCGAATTATAATTCCTTTTCAAATATGAGTATCATTGAAGTAATTCCAATTCCCTGGTTCATTGTGGTATTTTCATATCTTGAAATAGCCTCTTGGGCAAGGGACAGTCGATAATCCAGGACCAATGGTAGTCTTCGCCACACCAGGTATGCTTCACGCTGGACAATCTTTGCATATATTTCGTAAATGGGCTTCAGATGAAAGAAATATGGTTGTAATTCCAGGATATTGTGTTGCTGGGACTGTAGGTTACAAGGTTTGTGTGGATGTGTTTTGGTAGTATATTTGTTTAAGATTACCATAAAATAATTTCTATTCTTAACAAGTTTAGGATAAGATTATGAAAATAAAATAAATTTTTTTACCTAAAGACTTTTCATCATTAGTAGACACCTTACTATCACAATAAATACTAGAATTTAAAATAAACTTACATCAAAGTTTAACAGTGCAAGATCAAATAGTGTTTCAAGGTAAAAATTAAAATTGTAATTTTTGGTGGAAACTATTTTATATTTTCGTCTGGATAATTGAGAAAAAAAATCAAAAATCTTAGCTCGAAAAAAATTATGTTTATGGTATTTTATTCATCATTTCCTGATCCTTTACAGAAAATCGTTGGTATAACGCGTTACCTGTCTTATTTTATTGTTTTCAGATTTTAAATGGAGTCAGGCGTCTTGAATTTGATAAACAAGTTTTAGAAGTGAAAATGGCAGTTGAATACTTATCGTTCTCAGCTCATGCAGATGCTCGTGGTATTATGCAGTTGATATCTCATTGTCAACCTAAACATGTAATGCTGGTACATGGGGAAGCAATTAAGATGGATTTCTTAAAATCAAAAATTGAACAAGAGTTTGGATTACCCTGTTCGAAACCTGCTAATGGAGAGGTTGTACATATAAAAACGGAACAACAATTCATTGTAGAAGCTTCAAGAGAATTTCTTAATCAGTCGTATTGTATGTTTTTGTAGTTAAATTTTACATCATTTAAAATAACCACTAAGACATGAGAAGTATACTAACTAGTTATCTCTATCCTTATATGTATACACAAGATTTCTAACTATCTCTTTGTTTATCTGCGAACTAGTAACTAAGTACATATTTACGTCAGATGATGTATTCTAAGTACAATAGTTCATCATTTTCTCAATATCAACAATTCTAGTTTAATATCAGAAGGGATTTTGTGGATATTATAGTTAATTTAATAGTTGAGATCATGAATCAACTGCTATACTCAATAACCATAATATCCACAAAATCCCTTCTCATATGAATCAATATATGCTCACTAGTGACCGGCTTCAAGAGGTATTTCCAGGAGTTCTAGTGAGAAGCAGTGACCAGTGGAGTTCAACCAGGTCTGTTGTGTGATAATAACTCACTGAAGACATTGGTGGATGTGTCGCTCGATTTCGTGGATCGGTTAAAGTTAGGCATGAACACCGTTGGATGCCAGCTCAGTGGTGTAGTGGTTAAGCGCTGGCACGCGAAACTGATAGGTCCTGGGTTGGAATCCATTGAGGCAGGATCGTGGATGCACACTGCCGAGGAGTTCCACAATAGGATAAAACATCCGTCAAACAATGCTCCCAGGTTTCCCATGGTGGTGTAGCTTCAATTGACCCATGATCTCAACTATTAAAATTCTAGTTTACTTAATCTCCAATATTATGCAGCTAAGTATTTTGTAGATTTTCATAGAGGTGAATAATTGACGAAAATTATCCGTCTGCACACATATTTTCGAAAGAATTGGTTCGTTCAACAGATTTCACCTAAACAACTGAACTGCCTCCCTTTTAAAAATATAACTAAAATTTTATGACTTATAAATTGTCATGCAATAAATAAAACACTCTACAGCGAATTGCCTTAGTACTGCTCACTTTTTTTATTGTTTCCATCAGATCCATGTAAGAGTGATATTAAAATCAGCTTTTTGGTTCGTTCGCCTCAAAACAACAAACTCCATCTTTATTCGTATTTCTAGTATCCATTCTTATCATGCAAACTGTTGGATTAAAATACTATTTTTCACGATTGAGAATAATATTAGGATCCTTCATTTTTTATATTTCTTAGATTCAGATGATCCAAATGAGCCACTGATTAAACGTTCTCGATCTATTCAGGGCGGAATTCAAATTGAGCCTGATGTAAGTTCAATGTTTCTTAAAACTACCAACATATAAATTTCAAGGAAGTTTAATACTTCTTCAAAATAGTACTTTACTTTTGATTGTCTTTTTAGATTACTGTATTATTTTTCCACTACTAATAAGTAGGCAAATAAGATTTACGAAAATTACATTGATTTTCATTTGTGCAGACAACTAGGTCTTTTCGTCAAAACTTAACAGTCTTCGTAGTAATTTTTGTTGTCCTCAAGCATATTCAAAGTATGCTCCATATTTAATTGCAGCTATACATGATTTAACAAACCATTTTCCATCAAACGATATCACTTTATAGGATTATTGTTATGACTAGTCATCGGTTGTTGGAATCGCTTATTTGAACTTGAGGGAACGAGGAATCACTGCAATTCCCACGACGCGAAGTAAGAACACCAAAATTGGTACAAGCAAAAATTTATTAAACTCAAAATACGACGACCCTAGTCGAAAATACACTCGTTTATACATTGATTGTAAACTAATGTGATTATTAATTTAATACAAGAATATCGTATCTCAAATAAACATCACGTTGAAATAAATCAATGTTGTACCAAATAAAATATCCCACTGGAAAACTAAACATCATACTAAATTTTTAAAAAAACGGTAGTTATGTTGACCAAAAATCACAATGAGTGAAAGAACGTAGTTTTGCTTTCTTTTTAACTCGTCATATCACCTCCCCTTCTTTTTAATGGAATGGGCTTTGCGTGAAGAGTCTGTTCGAAAGGTTGTTGTTCTTTTTCGTACTTGCTGGGATCTCGGCCGGTCACTTGGTCGTGTTCTAGCTTCCAGTTGGTTTTTTAACTTCTTTTTAAAATTTCTGTTTAACCATCTAACTTCTACGCTCTTCTCCTTCGTTCAATGTATATATGATTCTCCCTACCTCACGAAACAATGTTGAGTCTTTGTGCACCCACGCTACAAATAATGTGACTTTATTGATCTGAACTGTCTCAACATTACTCATACCTTCATTATATGGGAGTATCGGGGCGTGTGGGTATAAATAAAGGTTGAAGGATCCTTTTGTATCATCTGACTTGTATTATACATGCTTATTTTTCCACCTGTCATACGGAAAAATACGATGCCATCATTCATTCCATTCACAATACAAATAAGCACATTTTACATTTTGGCTTTTCAGTATCAATCCATGTGATTCATGTGAGCTCCAAAGCATTTGAACGGGACATTTGTGTGTGTCTCTAACTCATTAGGATCAGTAGGTGGCTGCATTCTACACACAGGTATATTGCGATTGGACTAACTTTGAATTATTGAAACAAGGTTTACCTTTTTGTATGTGACATTCACTCTGTCCGAATAAACAAGATAAATATCATCAGATTCTTTGGGTATCAGTAGATATTTATAACGAATACTGAAATTTGATGACTGTTCATTATACAATTTTCCAGAAACTTAGTGATTTGTGCAAATTGATCGTATTTAACGTTTTTGGCGAGATCAAATTGGCACGCTTTTTATCTTCATTCGACCTCAGCCTCCTGAGGTAAGCATGAGCTTTTGAGCCAGTCATCCGCTTTCATCTTGAATAAATCTTCATTTCTCCATAAAAACCACCAGATTGCAAGTAACAATCAGCTACAGCCACATTGATGATTCTATATCTTTTTGGAAATTTAACGGGTGGATTTGTTCTTCGTTGCTATTTTATTTCATCTATTCTTTCAGGAAACCCCCAAACTACTTGATCGTGCTTCAGTTCTGGCTTCTTTAAGTTTAAAAGAGCATGTAATGCGATTTACTTCGACGCATGTATTTTCTTCCTCTTCGAATCTCGCCACGATTTTAGATAAATTTGTGAAACTATGTTCAAAGTAAGCAATTTTTCTTTGTCGTGTTTTTGGAATGTAGTATCATGCTTACTTCTGTATAAGACTGAAGATTCATAGTATTTGCAGTTTTGCAATATACTACTACACTAAGTATAAATAGCAGTGACCAGTTAAGAACACCGTTTTCCTGTGTATATATTAGACACTATGTGAATTAAATTGCATTATGTTAACAAAAGTGATTTGATGTAGTTTTCGTCACTGGTTGTTATCAGCTAGGGAGTCAGTGAAAAGTGTTAAGTACCGGAATCTTGTTTCTTTCTAGTTTGGGACTCAATGGTGCTTCCTCACCACATGACATGGGACCAAATTTCAGGACTTTCAATTCTTACACCAAAGAATATAGTTACGATTACGCCGTAGTTTTTCACTCTATTCCTCATTTCGGTTATGTCCTTAATTATAGTACACCATTTAATATTTATGATTTGTATTTTTACTATATGGTTTCTCTCTTCTTTTACTTCATATTATCATTTCATCGTTTGTGGTACACTACATAATGCCCTACTGTACCAAACAAATGAAACAAGATAATATCAATTACATTGTAGTTAACAAATAATCAAGTTTGCAATGAAAATTACCTAAGTAATTCAAGCGTTTTCAAAAGCTCATTCTATTTAATGATTATTGCATATTCATGTGTATGGTTCTCTCCACAAATATTGAAGTTAACTTAGTCTAGAGTGAAACATTTATTCACGAATGACATTGAATGAGAACTAAAGTGTATCACAATTCGATTTGATTTGAAAATCCAAACCAATGAATTTCAAGTCAATAGTGTAAAATTTCCGTACTCTCCTTGAACTCTGAAGGTCCTGAATCTGTTAATTTACATTGTTTATATAGTCTTCGACTAGAAAGAAATATTTATTTCATTGGTCACTGACTTGTCAACAACTTCCTAGCTCTTATAAGTTTATGATAAAAATTATTAATGGTAAAAATAAAGGCCACAAAGTACAATCCGTTAGATTGGACCTATACTCCCTGTATCGTCTACGAGAGTGATTTTGTGAAAAGAAATCTATAGTACTCTAAACAAAAATATGCATTATCCACGTGTTATTAGATTGTTTTATAATTTTGATTTCTGTTATGAAAGATCAATATTGCATCATTTGAACGTCGCGCAAATAATTTAGACTTTTATCTGCTTTCAGTTTATGAATTCATTGACTGTTAGACTGAACCGTGTAGGTAGTTGCGGACTACGTGTTTGGGGTCTGGATGGCTATCACAACGAATAATTTGAGACTTTGAGTGACGTGGCTCAGAATCGGTTACAATGGTACAGATTTATCTTCCCTTAGATCCTAAGTTTCCTAATTAGCTTCAGAATTTTTCATCTAACGAATCTATATTTTCCTCTGGAACCATACATTTTATGACTACTTTTTTCTACTACCACTAATACTGTTACTAATTACACTACTCTAGCGTCTCACTGCGCTTTGTGGTGTAACAACTTGAAGTGATGGACATTTATGTCGGTTCTACGTTTTGTATGACTGACTCTTTCAACTTGGCCAGAAATCAAGATTTTTTTAGAAATATAGATTTATCTAACTAATACAATAAATCTAATCTCATGTGTTTTGTACGAAAGGTAGTCGTTCTACTTCTGTGTTATATTAGCTTATATACACATTGACTGAAGAAGGAGCAATAATCGTAGCAGAATAATATTAATTGACTTATTTCGTAAATCTTGATTTTTGTAATATAAAATTCATGATTTAAACTAAAAGAAAACTTGTTTAGTTTGAGCAAGCTTCGGTTTAATGATCTCAGAGTTCAGCTACTTGACAAACTACCAAATGACCTAGTCTAAACCTATTTTGTATCATAACTGAGTGAATGATAGTCATCATGAAAACGCGATAAATTGGACAAATAACTTTTGTTTATATAAACCCTGATAACTTTCTTCTGTTTATACTAAGTATACTAATGACCTACTCATAATTTATCATGGAAAAATTACCCCTGAAGTTTTACGTGTTTTTCGTTGTTTTATTGATGGAAAAATCACAAACAACATCTTCGTGAGTAAATCCAATTTGTTAACAAATGAACGTTAAACATTTCTAAGTGAACTTCAAAATTATAATTATTGTTGTTTATGATAAATGTGTCATTCACCAAGTGAAAAGGATAGTTAAATCAAGTATATATTAGAGCACCACCTGAGTAGTTAAAATCTTCAACTGGCTGCCAGTAAATCTCACGTTTAAATCCCTCTCCATCTACTTTGATTTGAACATCAGCATAATATCAGTAGTTCTTACATAAAATATTATAATTTATGGCCGAGTACATAAACTTGTACTTAATAACTAAGTTACATTACTGAATAGTTTGTTGACCAACACTTTCTCAGATGGCCCTATTGACTGTACTGGATTAATTTAAATACAATCTTCATTTGTACAATTATTACTATTATTATTATTATCATCGTCATCGCTATGATTGCCGATTTTTAAGTTCATATTTTAATCTTAATTGCATGATTAAATGATAAAGAATGTATCTATTCTGTTATCTAAAGGTTAAACGACTATAGTATCTTGTTACTATTCCATCCGATAAACATACACTTTAACACAGACGTACAATCTTATCAAAAAGTGTAATGATTACATAAACACGATATCTCATGTTAGTATTATTATTAGTCACTGTTTGCTTACAATTCATATACTTGGACTTTAGTTATTTTGTGATTCATAACAATTTTAAATGTATCAGATAAATAGTTTTGATTGTAATTGTCTAATTAAGTCTAATGAGGAATCATTGCGTATAAGTACTTGGATAAACCTTGTTTTCTAGTTATCAAATCCTATATGCTTTAAAAGTAATATCCAATGTACATATTTATAGATACACATATATTTCTTTGCAAATATATCCTGTAATAGTAAATAAATAATATACTGTAATTCATTTAATTATTCTAGGTGTATACAATAGTCTCCGAGCTATACTTTTGTTTTGTGTAGAACAGTGGCGCTGAGTAATTAAAGGGTTCGATTTTCATCAACTAGGTTGGAGGTTCAAACTCCGCTCCACCTACTCTCCTTTGGTTTCGGTAACCAGTTAGTATCCTTCACGCTTGTATGTGAATCATAAATTGTATTAGTACAAATCGACCATCCAAACTAATGTAGGTGGAGCAGGGCTGGAACTTGCAATCTAATAGTTTATGGGCTCTAACTACTAAACGATATAATGTGTATTAGATGATCTACTGTGTTCCTAATTTCTCTACACATTCGAACTATGCCGAATATTTATAACAAATTACAGCTTGCATAAATATTTTATTTATTGAGTTCAATGAACGTATTTTTCTACTACTTGTAAATCATATCGAACATAATAAATGCCTTTTATCCAACTTGACATATATATTTACTTTTAAATTCATAACACATACACCGTAAATATATATTATACATGTATTATGTGTACTTACCCATAGACCAGACAATATATTTTATCTCATAACGTAAAATCAATATACATAATCAGTATTTCCATAAATGAAAGTAAGTATCCACATGGTTTTCTTTTTAGGCATTCTATAATAAAACTAGCATCATAGAGCATAGAATTAAGTGGTTAGATTGAAGTGTTAGACTGTCAGTTATATGGTTTGAGTAGTTTTTTCTCCCTTCGAAGTGGCCTTTTTCTCGCATCGGTTTTAAAAAAATCTATTTTCACACTAATATGTGGTTTAAGTTTGCAAAAACTGGGAGACATGATATATTTCTCCCAAAGACAAATTCCTGTGGTTAATCCCAACATTCTCTCATTTATATGCCACTTGTAGAAAAAAGTTAATGCAGTGTGGAATATACGACTTTTCATTTCTTTCTGTTTCATTAAGTTGTCTCTAAAATCTGATCTTCAATTATTTCAAAATAAGAGGACTGAATGTATTTTTATCGACCGTAGTCTCCATTGTGTGAGGGTTAAGACAAACGAATGCATACTATAAATGCAGCTGGCTAGATAAAATGATTGATGTAAGTGTTACATATGATATCTGTACGTCCAACTTAGCGCATGGTGTTATTCAACATAATTGAATTAATCAGTCGTATGCTAGTTAAGTAAAGTGTCATCGATCCATTTAGTAAAAGATGTCTCTACAGAGTTAGTAATTATTTTATCCCTATTCGTGTCCGAGTTTGCATTTGTAAGAAGTATACGTCATTCATTGCAGTGTGAAAAGAGAGCTTAATGGGTTAAGAAATCGAACTGCCAACGACTGAGTTCAGACCCGAATCTCAAATACAACTACAGTTTATCCAACTAGTCTTCGCGTAACAAGTGTTTCATAGATGAATACTTTAAAGTGTATTTAGTTACCACGATGCCACTTTGCACAGTAATGACCAATAGTTTAGTTCGTTTTTTATCCCTCACGTCTTCTTACTTGAGACAATGGATACAATTGCACCAATACGAATTGGTGTTATGACTCAATAGTCCTATTATGCTTTTCGCCCATGTACCAATGTCCTTCGATTTGACTAATGATGCACTTTGGTCAACAATAGTTGACCCAGACTGGTGATCGACATAAGCCTTAACGTCTATTGATCCAGAGCGTACACCTTCCTCTAGTCCAGTAGTCAGTTCGAAGTAAGAACACAGAAAGCTGAACATCATCTATTCATAAATTTCAGACATTCGTTTATTTATATACTTGAGTTACCGGGCCTTTCACATCCACAATCTAGCCAAAAGAGAATAGAACAGGTGAATAGCTAGCAAACAATAATTCAAAAGCAGTGAAGTTCATGTAGACATTTTATACAATAAACGGAAGCTCATAAATAGGGCTGTATAGAAAAGTGCCATAAACCGATTACTTAATGATCCAAATAGCCAAAATGATAATATTTCAAATGGTTCCAACATATCCAAAAATTCACTCCATTACAACCATAAATCAAAAACGGGGTCAAATGAAAAACGAGATCGGTGCTCTATTAATGTTAGTGCAAAAATTATAGATTTTAGGTGTGTAATACCAGTTATGTTTGAACGCTATTAACAATATGATACTTCACTTTTATTAATCAAACGAATATTTTCCTAAAACTCCATGTAGTTATCAACATTTTCACGGGTTTTACAACCAAAAACGTGGTATATGTTCCTTAGGTAAGAATCAAAGTCGACCGTTGACGATTTTGCATTAAAAAATATGCTTTAGAATTATTTCTCATAGCTTTAGATACGACAGGTACACTCTTTTTTATATGAATTTCAATTAGTCAGCTAACGGTTTTGTCGTCACTATCTTATAGCCTATGCCACCCAATATTACCTATCGAGATAGTTAGTGGTTCGGAACACTTAATACATATCTCCCCGCCACCTCAGTCTTCGAAATGTCGTAAGCTCATTAACCAATTTACTATACTTATCTTATATCTTACGTCCAGCTCTGCTATTCAATCACGTGCGAAGCAGTGCTCTAAAAATATCTGTGATCTAATACTAGCAATCTAGACATTTCTTCTAGTTTTAAAGATACCATTTCAAAGTTGTAAACAAGTCAGAAAGAACTGCTTGTTGTACAGTATACTCACGCCATTTTATAACCAGACTAATATAAACTATTTAGTTCTATTTACTAATCAATAAATTCGATTATTTCATTGTATTTTCAAATGACACATAAATTGTGTTTCTAACCCAATGAATTAATGTTTGTTTTTTCAATGGCAATAAATAAATATGATTATTTCATATTCCTGTTTAAATTGTCCATTACACTCTGGTTATTTTTTTAAAATACATTTATTATATATATATATATATATATATATCACCTTTCCTGACTGAATAGTTTGTTTTTTTGATAAACTCATCGATGTTTCTCTCATGCCGCAGTATACTTCATTCATCACCTCACCGAAATAACCCATGTTTATTTGTTGTTTTATTTTGTTTTAATGATTAAAAACATGTTCAAAAATCAAATTGTTAGGTGAAAATCAGTTTGATAAACTTTTTGTGCTCATTTTTTTTCAATGATTCAAATGTCTGTATTTATTTCAAAACTTATTGCTTTCATTAAAAGCAAGCAGGCAGAAGTGAATTTTCTTACTTTCCATAAAGATTGGAATCTATCCAACTATTTGTCCATATTATTAATTCCTCTGAAGTTGATGACATATTTTAGTGTTATCCTTTGTAATATAGTTTTTATCCAAATATTCATGTCATTTTAGTCATGTTGATCAGTAAATTTGGTTAGTGGCTAGCAGTGGACACATGTTTCATCCTTTTTAGAGCCCATCGTTTGGGTATACCTGCATTCTGGTGCTAATGTTCACACAGGATCTCGGGTTTGGTACGCATTGTCCACTGAGCTCGATAGTACTTTGTTACGGTTGTAAACGATATGAATTTTGCGTGTGTTGGAGGTGACCGTCTAATTTCCATTAGGAATAGGTTGATAGTCATCATTCAGTCTTTATTTTTTATCAACGTACTTGTTTTCGTTCACTGGAAAAATCAGACTAATGCTAAAGACTTATTGTATTTGTATTAGCTTCACATCTACCTAGGTTTGTTCTTGTCCAAAATCGTATAAGTCTTAACTCTCATGTTAGTAATAAATGTGTCATTCTAGTCATATTAATCATTTTTGTTTACACTTATTTTTGTACGATTAATCATGAGCTTTTAAGCATGTGCGTTTTTTTCTTATATAAGGCGTACACGTCTGTATTTGTTTTTTATCTACTTCACTATCAAATAGTTCGGATTGTTCATGTACATATTGAATAGCTTGTTATTCATTCACTATGTTTTCACCTTATTGCCTAAAATATCTCATACGCTTCATATTGCGATTTCCATGTTAACACATTAGTAATCACCACAGCTATCACGTTCCGATTAGTTGGTTATAAATGCGGAGTTATGTAGAATAATTTCGCCAGTATCTAACTAAGTGATAATCACACCAAATTAACTTTTGGAATCAGATTAGACGTACAAACTCCCCTATACTTTCAACCTTATTTAACATATTATAATGGAGCTTACTATGTACGTCTAATCCTCTGTGTTGTAGGTCTTATGAACAAAGTAGGATATACAAACAACATAGTCCTGTTAGGTAGATACCCTGACAAAATTCAAGTCTTTTTGAACATACTGAGCCAATACGTAAGCTATAGCTTAAAAAATCACTTAATATAACTAATTGTAAAGGTTAGTATGTTCAAGTTGCCAACATCCAAAAACTAAACTGATCTATCTTTGTTGATGTTTGTGCTCTTGGATCATATTCTTCACGACTAGCTATATTTATAACTCGAACAACTTTTGACGATCATGACCCAATTCCCTAATAAATATTGCTCTAGTGTTTGAAGAAATAACTAGATTATCGCTTCAGAGAAAACAGTGGTACTGTGATGTAAGTACACCGACACAAGACATAATAAGCATCCTGAATTCCACACATAGCCATCATCTGAAAACATAGTTAAAACCTTGACGATAACATTCATTCAATTCGCAAATAAAAGATTAGCCAAGAACATCAGTAAGTTTAAAATCAAATAATTCGTAATCATGTAGTTACTTTTAAAGTTTTAATCTTTCTGGATATTGTAGTGTAAATTTGCCTTCAAGCCCGAAAATTCCAAACTGAGGGGTTGTTTTTGGCAGGTCCCCCCGATTCCCTTTTTTGTATTCTATGATTTAATTGTTATGTTCCTAAAAACTATACCAGTTAAACTAAGGGAACCTCATGTGCAAATATGTTTTGTGTACAATAAATATATGCTACATTTTTAACTTTGGTCGCCTAATTATGAGGATATTTTTTTAAAACTAAGCGGTCGTAAACCAACAGACCCTACGTAAGCATACTCATCTCTTCATTTTATCATTGTTTTCTGAATAATATTAACAGATAGTGAAAATATTTTACATTATATATGTTTCCATCTGTAGATTACCCATCGATCCACCAAAAATAGTACGTAACCAAATTCTATTCAACGATTCAGTGGTTGTGTCAGTTTGTGATCCTATGTTAGATGAATTCGATGATGAAACTCGTGAAAGATCAACAGCTCTACGTCGTACAGCTAACCTACAATCAAAAGAATTCGTATGTCATGTAACCTATAATTTACAGGTAAATCTCCATTAGTCATTTAAATTTATTAATATGTTCACTAAAATACTAAACTCCATTGTCCAAACTAGGCATGAAACTGTACATAAGCTATTGTGGTGACGTGTTTTTAGCCTATGTTTCAATAGATAGTGAAGATACCTTTTTTTATAACAACCAATATTGGTTTGTATAGGTTTGTTCAGTTTGATGATTACTACCTCAATCATTGATTGACATCAGAACCATTTAAAACTAGATAGTAATGAGTAAGTGTTCTGTTGCACTTAATAATTTTTTAGTATGAAACAAACTGATTGTTGAGAATTACATTCTTTACCTACCAATTAATGTAACCCTCGTCTGTGACATGATTAAGTATTACATTATTTACTGTCTATTTATTAAAGTCGATTGAGGTTTCTTACTGAACTTAATTAACCATCTAAATGGGAGATAAATGTTGAGGTTGTCAACAACATGAACATAAAGTAAACAATATCTCCGATAATTCCTTATTGTTGAGTCCAATCTATTTAATTTCACTAAATTTTTCAGTATTCTTGATATCGACTTGGTGAAGTGAAAATGATTACGGGAACTTAGAAAGACATCCATAGGCTTATTATTATTATTATTATCATTATTATTATCTGGTCATAGGTCCCTTCATGACATTATGGCCGTATGTTAAGAGCACCAAGTTAAGTTGTGTTTACGTTAGACTCAGGGTACTATCCAAAGATATAAACTGGTTAATAGGATTGTGAATCTTCATCAAATGAAGTGGTTAGGGCATGTGTTTTATATCCCTAGCCACCTCATACTTTGATGCACAATGTTGGCTGGTGTCGGAATAGGTTGGAAGAAAGCTAGCGGGAACCGAACCAAGGCATATCACTATCAGTTCATTATGTCATTAACTGCTGAACTAAGCCATGTTGGTAGATTCATAGTAGCTAATTGGTGTCCGTACAACTATCGTAACAATGGTTGAATACGTTAGGTCCAATGAATCAAAATTGGCTACAATAGTGTAGATGTTTTCACTTCTTATCTTTCCTTAGGAATTTTATCTTAAAATTATTTTGTTTCTTATTCAATGAATTCATTCTTTTCGAAACATATTCTCTTTGCCTGCTTATATTATACCACTTCTACTTATTTTGATAATTTTATCTCATTGTACTTAAATAGTGGAACAAATTAGACCAATGTACATATGTGTCCAGTTCTATGTTTCTTATAAATGACTTAAGTTAAGTAAAATCATTATGTACAAAAC
>NW_017386058.1:36428-47968 GCF_000237925.1 Schistosoma mansoni
TCACAGTCAACACTAAATCCATTCATGAATGGACTGCGAACTGTCATTGGTTAGAATATACGACTTTTAAAGATGGTTGCTTATAGAAATGCTACCAGGTGTTTAACACAACTAATTCAGATTTTTTGTCAGTGGATTGATTTCTTGATATTTTAGTCGTTTTACATTAAATTATTTGCAAAATTTTATTGTTTCTTTTCATTCAAAACGCTAAGCATATTCAAATAAATTGACCTGATTACAGCTAAGTATGTTTTTAACTAGATTTAGGTTAACAGTTAAGATAAGACAAAATAATGACAAAGTGTGAGTAAGACGCAAAACACTGACCACTCTTAGCGTTAATGCTAAAATGATTGAAATAGATCAATGCACAATTATGGCGAACCTATCCAAATGTTTGAGATACTTATTTTCCATCGGTGAATATATCTCAGTTGTGAACTACTTGTTTTAAATTTTTGAACTAAATAATTCCAACTTCTAACTGTATGTCTTTCCTTAGGAATTTTATCTAAAAATTATTTTGTTTCTTATTCAATGAATTCATTCTTTTCGAAACATATTCTCTTTGCCTGCTTATATTATACCACTTCTACTTATTTTGATAATTTTATCTCATTGTACTTAAATAGTGGAACAAATTAGACCAATGTACATATGTGTCCAGTTCTATGTTTCTTATAAATGACTTAAGTTAAGTAAAATCATTATGTACAAAACTCCAGTTATATTGTTAACTTTAACTAAAGCATTGAACTCAATCTTTTCCTTTTATTTATTTACTTATTTGAACACATAAATATTGGTACAAAGGGGCACCAAATACATATGCCCCACACAAGTCACTTGATATGTGTGTGGGCTGTGATACTGCTCGGGTTACCAGACCGAAACAGGTGGTTTTCTTAGGGGGCCTTCGACCTAAAGGTCTGATCCACAATGCAGCAGAGCAACATCAGAAGATGCAGTCCTATGGTAGCCGGTGACCAACAATAGGTTCATACACCATTTGTTCACTCAGGATCCTGGAGCCCATGTGCACCATTGGTTTGGAATCAGGGTTTCCCAACTCCCCTAGATGGATCCTCTATATCCACCAACTTGGTTAAAGCGCCGGACATTCGCTTTTCGTTCTCTCAACTTTGTAAACAATAGTAATGCCACGAGAAGGCAATGAGTAGAACTTCCTTGACAGTGGCTGTACACTCGTGGCCATTTGAGAGCATTTCGAGAGGGAGAACAGATTCTCCCCACCCTTGGTCGTACCAAGGCATTTGGGCTTATTTATTTATTTTCAAAAATAGAAATTTTACTGTTCGATCTTTGATTGAACAGATTTTGCTTTGTATTTTGTTTTCTTTAAGAATGAAGCTTTAGGAGAGCAACTTATCAAAATGTTTAAAGAACAAATCGTTAGTGTTTAAGAAGATCTTGGAAAATGTTGTACAGTATACTTCACTATTATTGAATAACTATTTTCGTGAATTACATCTTTATCCAATTAAAAATATATAAACTTTAGAAACAAACTATGTTAATTACCTTGTAAAATTTTAAATGTACGTAAGATTTAGTCAATATTAAAGCTAATCTTTTTAATAATATTGTGGTGTTTGCTACTTATGCCGACAGATATAAGTAGTATGTAGCACTAATTGGAAGTAGAATGCCTGACAGTAGAAGATTGAAATGAAAAGAACAGAGAAAAATTGAAAGAATCATCAAGCATGTAAAGGACAATTGAAGGAAGATGTGTAAACAATGTATTTAATGTATGATTTACATATTTAACCAAAGTACTCTGTAATTTTGCTACAATATTACAATCATTTGTGGACAATCTATAGGAATGCTTATTAGTTATTTATTTAATAATAATGAGAATTTTGAATAAATTGAGCACTGGGTAGTTTGCTATAAATAAATAATATATTTGTAACACCCCAGTGAGTAGAAAAATTAGATTTCTGACGTTTCGTGACTCAGTGTAAGCCACTTCTTCAGAGAATAAATCTCTGAAGAATGTTCTATTAACTTTTCGAGAAGTAATACACTCGTTTGAAATGATAGAAATGTATTATCGATCAGAGCTATGATACACAAAAGCCGTATGAGCAGTCTTGAGTATTAATCAGTCCTGTTTTCTGCCTAGCCCAGCCAGTTAAGTCCAGAACACTAATAACAGCCTCTACAATATGAATTATTATTCTCAAACATACTGGGTTTATATACCAAACAAACTGACCACATCGTATCATAAAATAGAAATAACATTTGTACAAGATTTGGCCAAATGTAGCTGTGAATAGAGGGAACAGTAATTAGTGGACTAGGGATAACTCGAGAATAGTAAATCGTATAATAATAGTCTACAGGTCAAAATCAAGTTTATAATAAGAGGGACACGAATATGAATGGTTTAGTTACTTAACAATTATACAATAGGAAATATATGTATATATCATATTGGTCCATAAATAGTCCTCAAAGTTACCATTCATAATTCTCCACGGGATATAACATAAACTATAAGTGAATACAATACATTATTACACTTTGGAAATATTTCTTATTTGTTTCAGGAAACTGAAAAAGGCTACTTTTCTACTTGATTAATTATTTGTCTTTCAACAAGGACCAACATTTTTCTTAGTAACATTCTATTTTGATTATTCAGAGTAAATAATTCAGTTGATTCGTTTTGTATTCTTGACTGACATTAGATTGTTTAACGTAATCAACAAGAACCCAAATTTCATGATAGGTTGGCGTCTCTGTCAGAAAGGTTTATCTAAAATCTTCTAAGTATTAATAATCCTTGTAGGATTCAAACTGAATATTACGGCCAGAACTGAACTACTTATTTCGTGACTTTTGTCTTGTATGATTGAGATGTTTACACTACTTCTTCATATAGGGTTTCTTGATGACTACCTAACATCAAACAAAATGAAGTGCAATACAATACCGAATCACTTCTACTGCCGACTATATTACAACATGATTTATAGAAACCAATTACCATTATGAACTCCACAACATAAAATCAGTCAATATTAAGTGATCAACCGCTGTAACTGATCTATATTCACCTCAGATTCCTAGCTCCACAATAACAAAAGATCTATTAAATGCACACTGAATCGGTCACACTCGTGAGGTTATTGGTAAATACAAGTAGATTACATGGAACTCTAACTTCAAGGTTAATGTAAAGAAGCTTTTTTGATAAGGTTTAAAATTATTCTCTTCAAAATATAAGGTTTATGTAGTGTATACTTTTGACATGGATCAATTATTTAATTGGATGTTTGAGTTTTATAGCTGATATCGACACATCTTTAGGATATCTATTTTCAATATGTAGTTTCCTCAAAAAAGTTGATATTTGTACCGGAATTTCGCTGGATTTATGTGAAAAGTGATATAAACTATTTTTATAAGAACTCAAGTATAAAAGCTTATCAGCTAGTCATTCATCAAAGAGTTCCTGTAAACTAGTTTTCTTTTTAATCTCACCAAATTCCCTTGTTATTGTAATATCAGAAAAATGTAAATATTTCATTCATTTTACACCCAAAGAATACAATTTTCTATTAGAATATAAATAAACTCACTCTTATTATCACAAATAATAAAAGAATCATCTACATATAGTTAATACAAATGAAAATCTTTAAACTAACAATAAAGCAATCGGCTAATATTGTCCTGAAAGGGGACTGTTATATTATAAAAGAGTATCCCATGGCTATTTCATCCTTCTCTCTGTAAATAATGTCACCGTTTATCAATCAAGTGTATCTCAATAGTAATCCCTTTGAATAGAGTATTAATATTACGGTTCTTATCATTTACGTATTTTCGAATGAAACTAATATTCTCGATGAGTAGTAAGGAACTACTCAAAGTCAAATGAAGCCGCAAATTTATTATATACATTCGCTTCATCTTTAGTACCAACGAATTGGAAGGTATCCTGCAGCAAATATATGAATATATACCTTATTGCGAGCTGCAGAGAGTTAGCTATTTCCCCATAGAGTGCTAAAGGGATCCAGACATGTAAATAAATGTACCAAGAAGTAGACTGTATTTTTACACTTTGGATAAGCCATGCAAAGATGACGAAACCACACTGCCTTTGACAGACTTCTATTTATCTTGTAAATGACTGTTATTCTATTTTGGTCGAATGATTCGTGTTCTGTTATTGAGCTTCTTGTAGGTCCACTGCCGTTATAATATTGTGGTACTAACTAGTTCATTTCGTTCGTCAATTAGATGATTTTCTTATTCTGTAGAAAACCTCAGTAAGTTGTTTTTCGACCAATTTGTTCTCGTTTATCTCGTGGACAACTTTAGGGAGCTTGTTAGTAGGACTCATTTTTCGATGTCAGTCATTCGGTTTACCAAAGATATTGCTTCAGAGCTTGTGATCAATAGTCTTCAAGTACTTCCAAACAGTTTGGGTTGTGTTTCTATGTTCTCATATTGTCAGATATCGAACCAGTCAGTCAGCTACAACGGATAACCAGGCACCTATATGCATCGGTCCAAGTTGTCATACCTCATTAACACAACAAGATGAACACCGAATTCATAGAATTAGTTAATTTAGTGGTGGTAATATATAAAAGAAAGGTTGTATATAAGGATATAGTGCAGGAAGAAAGACAAATATGAAGCAGTTTTAATCTCAAGGTTTAAGGGAAGATAAAGAGTGTACACTTTGCGCCATTGTGATCGATTCTGAGCCATGTCACCCAGAGTCTCTAACCATTGGTTACGATAGTCACACGGACTCCAACCAAGTAGTATGCATCTACCAACATGGCTCAGACTAGAAGTTAGTGACTTCAAGCACTGATGCTACGTTTTGGTTTGGCCACCCCTAACTCTCTTCCAACTGTCGCCAATACTAGTCAGCATAGCGCGTCGTGGTAATCGATGTTCAGGCATACGTAACACGTGGCCCAACCATCTCAGTCAATGAAGATTCATGACCTCATCGACTGATTTTCCATCATTTCCTAATACCCTGTATCTAACCTCACTATTACTTACCCGGTGATCCCAGTAGATGCGAGCGATATTTCTAAGGCATCTATGATCAAATACTAGTAACTTACGAGTATCTTCTACTCTTAATGGTCACGTTACTCAGTGCTAACAGAAGACTCTGCATTTTATCAGCGTCTTCACCAAACAGGACTATGTCATCTGCGTATTCCAAGTCGACAAGTGAACCTCCTGGTAGGAGACCGATTCCTGAAAATTCAGTGGACGAGTGTTATTTGCAGTAGTAGGTCTATGATGAAGTTAAACAAAAATGGGGATAGTGGACAGCCTTGCCGGACGCCACTCGAGGTTATAAAATCAGATTACAGTTCGTCAAAAGCTCTCACTCGACTGCTGGTGATTGAGTACAGATCCTTCACAAGGTTTATGTACTTCTGAGGTACACCTTTCAATGACAGACACTGCCACAGAACATCTCGGTCTACAGAGTCAAATGCTGCTTTCAAGTCAAGAAAAACTATCATTGTCGGACGCCGATAAACATGTTTGTGCTCTAAAACCAGACGAATAGTGAATATGTGGTCGATGCAGCCACAACCAAGTCTGAAGCCAGCCTGATTTTCTCGTGTTCACGAGTCTTTGTAAGGTGCCCCATAATTATTGAGGCTAGCACTTTAGATGCTATGTTAGTCAAACTAATCCCTCTATGGTTATTATAGATGATTTTGACCCCTTCTTATATATTGGGACAATCAGTGATTGTGACCAGTCGGATGGGATTATGTCCAACTCCCAGATTTTAGCCAAAATATTATTCAACCTAATCGCTAAAATTAGACCACCATATTTACAGACCTGTGGAACAAATCCATCTGGACCAGCTGCTTTTTCTCGTTTCAGATTAGTTATAGCCTTTTGAACTTCAGCTAGATTGGGGGACCTACTTGAATGTTCCGTTCATGTTTTCTGGGAATAGTGGGTAGTTGTACAATAGCTGAAGGCCAGCTAAACTGTTCTCTAAACGTCTGAGCTGAGAGAAGATAAGGGTTCTTTGTTTTCCCGAGATTGTCTCACTTACACTTGACTTCTTAATTCCGGTTTCTTTTATTAGTCTGAAGAGTTGCCTACAGCCGCTGCCTTCTCCATCTCTTCTGCTTTCGTTGCCCACCATTGCTCACGATCGTTCCTTAAACTTTTTGTTAAACTAGATCTGATTTGTTTTCGCTCTTCGTCGTGTTCAGAGCTTGATGGAATGAGTTTACGAGAATCTATCAGTGAAATAGACTTACAAGGAATCCATTGGGTTTTTGGAACCCTATGGTTTAAATTACTAATAGATGTTACTGCTGTTTCCACAGCTGTTCGTATATCTTTCCAAGCAGCATCTGGGTCAGTCTCCTTTACAAAACTGCCTAAATGTGAACTCAGTTGTTCCTGAAACTTACTTTTGGCTTTCTCGTCCTCCAGTTCAATCCTAATGGGTCTTCTTAATGTATTTTTTCTGCGTCCAGTGAGGCGCAAACAGATGTGTGCTCGTATTAAAGCGTGATCAGAGTCTAAACATGTATTCCAGTACGAGCAACAATCTTCTACCGAGCCTCTCCAACGATGAATGATGGCAATATGGTCTATTTAAGTTCAACGTTGGTTCGGTGAAGGTGGTCGCCATGTTAGACGATGACTCTCCTTATGCTTAAAATTAGTGCTTGTTAAAAACAAACGATTGTCTGAGCATAGTTGCAGCAGACGATCACCATTATTTGTTCGCCGAGCCGGAATACTAAAATATCCACTTAAATGTCTATCTGTTTGGTTTAAGCTGCCTAATTGGGCATTAAAGTCACCCGCTACGAGTAATATGTCTGAGCGCTTAGCTTTTTGAAGAAGTTCACAGAACTTTCTGTAAAAGTCATCTTTCACTTCATCTGGACTGCAGTCAGTGAGAGCGTAGGCAGAAACGGCGAAAAGACAACGACGTGTGTCCCTATCCTTTTGAGTTCTTACGGATCCATTTAGCCGGACAGCGCACAGGCGACTGTTAACGGGAATCCACTCCAATAGTGCATGTTCTGCCTTTTGTACTAAGTGCTGTGCCTAATAATAATAGTAATAATAGTCATAGGGTCACCAGATATATGGAGGGTGTATCTCGTCGGCACTCCGTTTTGGCGGGCTGAGGTCAAGTGAATGACCACGCTAGGATCCTGTATGTGTGCTCCGGAGACACAGCATACATCAATGGTACGAGATTCTAGGGTCTTAGCCAAGGAGTCCTGTTGGTCGATTTGACATAGGGTACGTACGTTGAAGGCTCCAATGTGTAGTTTGGAGCGAGGTTTTAGTAGACCTGGGACAGTGTTTCGCGCACTGAAATCGTTGGCCATGGTGACATTTGAGGAAGAAGCCGGAAGTTTAGTGTTGAAAGTCGAGGTGGGAGGAGTAATAGGAATTGAAGAAGGAGATTGATTATGAATACAGTGATCTTGAGTGCAGTTAGAGGTAGGAGGGCAGTTATCACTTCCCCGTTGCCTACACTGTAGAGAGGTTCTTCTGGATGTACTTGAAGAGAAAATTGGATTAGAAGTGGTCTTAGTCACCTGCGAGCATGACCGCAGTGCCCAAGGGACAACTGCTTGAAGTCAGTCACACACGACCTTTTTGTGGGTAATTTTTGTGTTAGCTCCGTACTTGTTGGAACCTTACCACGGGAGACGGATATCTGTGGGATAAGGCGAGGTGTGCATTTTTAGGGTCGACCTTTTCTAACCCCATCCCTCCTTGTAGGAAGGCAGCATCGCAGTTATACTGGTTGTCTGAAGGAAACACCTTACTGCCGTCACACCTCTGTACAGTGAGTAGTGCGACTTCGCCTTCAGACCTTGGGTTTGCTGCTTAAAGTCTTACCGCTCTTCAACCAGCCTGTCTGGCATGGAAGGACCTTGAGGAACAATTGTTCCAGCCAGTATAGCTCGACTGGTCCATCACGATAGACAAACCCGACTACCATTTCAAGGTAGCAGCAACGATCGGGCAGATATCGAACCATTGGGGTTGTTTCATGATATCAATTGTATGAATCAAAAAGAGTGGTTTTGAGACGCTAAATTTTCAGTATAGAATATAAAGTTGGGTATTTACTCTGATTGACTAAATTTTTGAAATTGTAAATGTGAAGAGATGGTTTATTGCGTGGTTCACAAGATAGAATTTCGTTTCCTCAGATGTAAAGTCTGTAAAGGTACTAATGGACTTTTGAATATAAATCTTTCAAGATTGTTTGGAAATCTATGGTGGCGTTTTATGGATTTGTGTCTTTCACCAAGATTTCAATAAATGAATTAAGCAAGTTTTCCAGCACTTTTGGTAACATAATCATTAGATAATTGATATTTATTCAGTGATTATTCATACAATACAAGAGATCGTGTTATGTTTCGCTGTGGTTTTGAAGTGCTCGAATGAGTGGAACCAATGTTGTTTCTTGTATGATACTTAAGTAACTATGATTTGTACATAGCAATTTATGAGATATTCATAATTCCTTAATTCACTGACTGAGATAACTGTCTCAGATAATCCAGCAGAAGAATTTATAAGCCTGTTAGGTTCGTTTTTTGTACCTACAGCTGTTAAGTAAAGAGAAAACATCCATTAACAGAAGGAGAATTCAGTAAACAGGCATTTTTTCAGTGTTTTTTTCTGACGAATCATTCATTGTAGTTGTCTTTCTGATGTATTCACCTGCTCGTCATTATTATTGCAATAATAGTATTATCACCCTTACTATTACGTGATAAAGATAATTACAGAATAATATTTGGTTATCCTTGACCAAGACCTAATTATATAAACCTATCTAAAAACAACATTTAATCTTTAATAAATTGTAAATATCATGAAATCTTACGATGATCGGTAGTTGCAATTACATTAACATCATTACTATTATAATAATTATGTAAACTAGATTTTTTTTCTTTTCTGTCTGTTATTCCGAAAACGAAAAACGTGACTTGGACATATTGTACAAAAAAAGAATAACTCGGCTAGTCTTTAAATTACTGTTCATGTATTTGACCTCAACTTGCTTGATATTACTATTGTTCAATATATGTTGCATCAATTTCAATGAGAAAAAATACATATACATCCACCAAAAAATATATATCAGAAAACATTGAAAGGATTCTGAAGTCCTTTAGGGTTAGTGTCACTCAATAATTAATACAGTTATTTCATTTTAAGCAAAATGTAAGATATGTCAAAGAAGAAGACAAATCCAATACTACTTACAGAATAAATTGCACTAACTATGAAAAATATTACATTAGATAAAATGAACATCCCATCCAACTTACTCATTCATCAACATAGATAAGAAGTTAGGAGAAATTATATGCTATCACTGATGTCATTGCACTCGAATCACCATAGACGTGAATTCCATTGGGGAAACATCGAAAGTATGGGTTCGGTAAGCTTCATGAGTACCAAAGAATTTCTAGATGTATGATATTTAAATCATTTAGCAATCAATAAACATACTGATATAGACCCAATCTACAACCTATACAAGAGAAGTCAGTCGATAATAGTCAGAAAGCATCTGAAAAAGATACTGAACATGAATTTGAGGATAAATGATGACGATCAAATCCACCAAGGCTACCAATCACAAAAAAGTCATCAGAAAAAAATGATGTAACATTTGTGGAATAACTGTAAAGCTCAATTCTACATAAAGTAAACGATGCTATTGTCCAGACCTACAATGAAAAATCAGCAATTTATTCATTTAGCATAGAGCACACAGAACCACTAAGACCATTCGCCTCAGCTGCAAATGATCACCATTACATATTCACACATATATAAGCTTTTCATTCAAATATATGAAATTATTATTGATCAAATAGCTAGGAATTAATCAACGATATATAAACATACATTTCATAAAGAGATTGAAAGTATACGTGATATCAGTCTCTCAGTGATTATTAATAACACAATAGTACTACACATAAGCATTAACTATTCGGTCATTTAATAATCAATATTGAAAAAACCAAACTGAAAACTCATATTCAAATATGATAATAAATACAGCTAAGAAATATTACTTTTCAATGAGTTACTTATCATGGTTTCATACCAATAGATTTATGATGTACCCTGATAATTAAATGTTAGAAATGAAACAAATGAAACAAAAACTGGATTGAACTTGAAAAGAAGGCCCATGACAGAGTGGGTTGGAGAATGCTGGTCGGCGGCCTATACTCCATCGGGAGTAACAGGCGTAAGTAAGTAAGCAAGTAAGTAAAATGAAACAAATCGATTGAATCATCAAGAAAAAAAGAAAGAAGACCTTTCAGTGAAGAAATTTTTTATTTGACAACGATATTATTCTTTTAAGTTGTACAATTTCATTAATAAGTAATTTCATTTGAGACTATCTATGATAATATGAAAAAGTGTTACTGTTATGATTTTATGTCCGGCTTTTATCACGTGATTTATTCATTAATCGGAATACGACTTTTCCAATCTTAACACTGTGCCAAAACAATGACGTTTGACCGATATAGGTAGTCTAGCGTCCTTATTGGTCCCATGTCTACCTAGCCCTTCCAATTGAGTTCAGAACACCAATTTCAACTTCTTCTATGCGAATCTTTTATTTCAAGCATACTCGGTTTATATACTAGACAGACAAACCACATCATACCATAAAATAGAAAATAATATTTATACAAGATCAAGCCAAACGTGGCTGTGAAGGTGGGAGACAATAATCAATAAACTGAATATAATTTAGGGACGGTAATTCGTATAATAATCATTCATAGGTCAAAATGAAGCTTAGAATAGGATGAATATGGATATACACAATCTAATTACTCAATTGTTAAACAATAAGAATATATATAGAATAATAGTCCATTAATAGGTCCCGGAAGTTACCGTACTTATGTCTCCGCTAGGATATAACAGTCATTTTTCATCTATCAAGTACAAAATTGATTAATCAATGAATTGATATTACATAGTTTATTCAAAGTAATCAAAAGAGTTCAAGTATTAAATATAACAGTCTATCAATTGTAGGATGTTATTTCATTTAACAAAATAATTAAAATTGTTCAAGGTTTAGTTGATCTAATAGTTTTAGAATAAATAAGAAAGAGCAATTTATAAAGCATAACTAACTGTCTGTTTTTACAAAGAAAAATGAGAAAAATTACATCATTATTGGCACTTACAACTTTTAAGAAACTAGAAGTGTTAAGACTATAGAAAAATAAGGAGTTGAATGTGTATATTTTGTATATAGAGGTTAGATTTGAACTGGTGAACTGTTATAGCTTCAAATTCACTTAGTATTGTTTGTTTGAGTCTTCCCATCGATGTGTTAGGACTGCAACTGGTCAGTCTCTAATTAGCATATATGCATACTGTGCGCATTGCCTCGATATAGCCTTAATTCACAAGCATTATAAGCAAAGATGGATAGC
>NW_017386058.1:48168-101121 GCF_000237925.1 Schistosoma mansoni
GTGTAATGACAGTACCCTTCTTTAATAGAGATTATCTATCGTATAATTGCAGTATGTTTAGACACTTTTCACAATTTATATTTCGCCATTTTGTTTTAATAAAAAAACTCATCTAAATGGTTTGTTCAATATTCTTTTTTTTAGTGAAAATGATAAATCACCTACTGAACATCATCTTCATCTTTGTGATTGTTCCAAGTCTACATCAATTCCTCATCAACATGTTTTATCTCCTAAACATTCAAATTCTTCCAATATAGATTTATTGCAGACTTATTTAATGAAGCATATGACTACTAAACTTCCTCAATTCTGTACATATCCTCATATATTAACTATTCTTTGTAAACATATCAATCTGATCCAGTTTATTGTACATATGAATGAAAAATATTCAATTCAATACAATGATGTATTAGTGACATTCAATATGAATATTTTAACAGAATTAGAAAATGTCATTATATCGATTTATGAAAAGTTTACTAAGACTAAGTAAGTAAGCTAAGTGATACTTTTTTTTGTAAACATAGAGTTGTAACGATAACGATTAATTAAGGATTCTTTGAAAATTTTGGGATATAAGTGTTTTTATATTCATTTAGTATTGTTTGTTTGAATCTTCTCATCGATGTGTTAGGACGGAAACTGGTCAGTCTCTAATAGGTATATGTGCATAATGTGTGTATTGCGTCGATTCCACTGCTAGCCATCATCCATCTTTGCTTATAATGCTTGTGAATTAAGGCTATATCGAGGCAATATGCACAGTATGCACATATGCCAATTAGAGACTGACTAGTTGCATACCTAAACATCAATGGGAAGATTCAAACAAACAATACTAAATGAATTTAGACTTCACTCCCATCGCACAAGCAAGTGGCTATCAGGACTCAGTGGCCGAGGGGAATACGCGATGGCGTTTGAAGCGAAAGGTATTGGGTTCGAGTCCCAGGGTAAACATCAACTCTGAGATGCAGGCACATCCAGCTGACGAGTCCCAAATAGGACGAAACGCGAGTCCTGGATTCCATTGCTAGCCACTATCCATCTTTGCTTACCATGTTATAGCTTCAGTTATGTATAAGTTTCTGATCTAAACCTTCTTCGAATCAGTTCTTTTGACCTTTTAGTAACCTTAAGAGGTGGCTTTCTCTGTGGCACGTGATCGGAGTTGACTGTATATATGAGGATTGAACTGTTAATTGATTTCCATTCGTCTTTAGCTAGTCATGCATAATAGTGTTCTAATATTCATTTAGCGAGTTCACGCTTTCTTGACTATAATATAACCTGCTCCACAAGAGTAATAAAATTGATAAATGTACACGTAGATGACTCAAAGAGGCAGTTTAGCCATGACACTTCCCCAAATATGATCCTGAATGGGGAAAATAATTCTTAGATCAGCTAAATAAATGGTATTTCTGAAAGGTCTGAACAGTCTATCCTTCAGTAATTCTCATTCCCTATCCTTTTTTAATTCAGTGTTCATGTATAAAACTTCTTGCCTAACTGTATAGGCAGTACTCTCAACAATTTCTCAGTTGATAATAGTTTACAAAAGAAAAAATTAATTTACGACTCTAACCTATTTAAAGAATTTCAATACATACAGCTTTTTCAACAAACTTTTTTTTCAAATCTTCATTTAATTATTGCTTTTTCTTAGGGCTATACTCCGATTTAATATTATCTTGATACTTATCAACCAGACACTATCAGCAACATTCTACTGTGGGAGACAATAAACCAGATTTCAGTGGAGGAAGAAATCAGGAAGAAACATTGGAAGTGGATAGGATACACATTGAGGAAATCGCCCAACTGCGTCACAAGACAAGCCCTCACATGGAATACTGAAGGTCAAAGGAGAAGAAGAAGACCAATGAACACATTACGCCGAGAAATGGAGACAGACATGAGAAGAATGGACAAAAATTGGTTAGAACTAGAAAGGAAGGCCTAGGACAAAGTGGGTTGGAGAATGCTGGTCGGCGGCCTATACTCCATCGGGAGTAACAGGCGTAAGTAAGTCATACTTATCAAACAATGTACAAAAATATTGATTCATAGTTTCTCTTTTTCTTTTTTTTGTCTTAGCAACTAAATTCCTTAATTTAAAAATTTATTTTCTAGATCCATTTAACAGACAATTGTATACACCTTTTATTCTTTATCTATGAATGAAGTTAAAAATTAAATCCTATTCTGTGATAACATTCTTTAATATAATGAAGCATTCTTAATCTTCAATTTAATTATGAAATAAAGTATTTAACTTGAATCTAAATTACCAAAAGTTTTGACTTTCAATAAAATAACTAGAACAAAACAACATTCTTTTAATTCGTAACATCAATGATAATAATAACTGGTGACATGCTTCTTTTAAACAAAATAAAAAGAAACTACACGACGCGTACTCATCAAATCAATTGTGATCATATTGTAACACGAAGAGAGAAAAAAAAGAGAAGAATGAATGAATGAATGAAAACTAATACCATTTCAACTAGTCATCATTAATAGAAGTATCTTGCGCCAAATGTACATTGATTCTAATTGACAATATCATATTAGAATGACGAGATGAGATTAACAAAAGAAAATAGCAAATGAATTGAAATAATGTTTTAACAACTAGAATGTGAAAAGTTGAACATGAAGAATATAGGTCGGCAAAAAACGTGATGAGGGGATATTAAAAATCAAGATCTGATGAAGGATAAAACAACCAATGTATCTGTTTCACTGTGAATGATTTTTAGCCATGTCATTCGACGTCTGCAACCTTTAGTCGTGATTAACTTTCCGACCCCAACCAAGTTTTCTGCATTTAAGAATATAATTCAAACCAGTAGTCAGTGACTTAATGGACTGATGCCATGTCTTCATTTAACCGCTGATCGATTTCTTGCAACCTAATCTTACACTGGCTAACACTGAACGATAATGTTGACACTATTTAAGCATTTCTAATAACTCCGCTTGGAGCCCCTCTGGGACTACTACCGGTCCCAAGCCTTGATGAAAGAGGAGGGTTGTGCATTGGGCTAGCGACCCCATTCCATAGAAGACTAACTCGCTAAAAAAAAACGCTAACCAGAATAAAATAAATACCCCCAACCATCTTAATCAATGAATATTGACTATCTCACTAACTTATCTACTACCTTAACCTGGTACCTCATTCCTTACTTCAAAACTTATCACTTGGTCGTTTCATGAAACGTGAGCTGTGCTCCAAAATCACATATGATCAATAACCTGAAGTTTGAACATATCTTCTACTTCCAAATCCATGTTTTACAACTTAAAGAAAAGTCATAAAAACATTAATTATAATCTATTTCTGATAAATTTTTAATACGAAAAAAATAATATTTCAATAGTTTACACAAATATCAATTTTTAAGTTCAAAAGTTCAAAGTTCAATCACTGTCAGAATCATACATTGAATGCCTTGAATCATAACTGATTTTCATCATGTGCATTAATTTGAATCGATCGAATAGTTTAAAGTTTTAGTTGGTGGGTTTTTTTAAAAATATATCTACCATCAAAACTATATAAGTAGTCAAGTACGAAATATTTTTTTTATGTATTTAAGACTACATTATAAAATAGCTAGCAAGAACTCATCAAGATTTTAGCTACATTATCAAGTAACCTAAATTACTCTAGTCTTACAATTACTTCCTTTTTTTAATAAATAACCATCATTAGCTTGGTTGAATTGTAGATAGCGTCGAGTCTCGATTGACTATGATCACCACTACAATAAGATTACGCGCCCGAAAACGACTTGGTTACTTCGCTAGCTCGTAAACCAGAAGGCTGTAACTGGTTCAGATAAAGTATATTTATTGGCGATTTCGTGGTATCGAATGAATACCGAGACGCGCCAAAGATTACAGGCAAGAAGAGCAGAGCGTAAGAATGTTCGAACGAACAAGATTGACAACGGAACGAAAAGTGTTTTTGATACAGTTAAACAAAACGAGTACAGTAAAACAATCACTAGTACAATTGGTTATAATAATAATTGTTTCCATTATACCAATCACGTTCTCGTCGTGAAAAGTAGGTCACTACAGAATCATATCAATAAATCAGTCGTCATGACTAATCGCCACTCGATCACATACTTTGGCCATTTGAAAAAAACGATCGCATATCCACACATAAATACATTATACTTTCCCGTTATAACACACTTTGAAGCTACTCATTAGAATAAATTCAAATGAAAAGTTTCATATTTAACTGATTCCATAAAACATAACAGTGAAAGAATGCATTAGCTAACTGTATTATAAGTTTCATATTTGAAATTGACCGGATGAGATTCGGTGAGAAGTTTTTATTAGGACTCATCTTTAATACATTTTTCTGAAGAGACAACTGACTTTTGATAGCTTACAGTTTTTGACTGAATATTAACTTCTTAAATGGTAGGTCATTCCATAAAAGTTTCTTTTATAACAGTTTTAACTAGATTGATTAATCATAGA
Organism: Schistosoma mansoni; assembly: GCF_000237925.1. NCBI lineage: Eukaryota > Metazoa > Platyhelminthes > Trematoda > Strigeidida > Schistosomatidae > Schistosoma > Schistosoma mansoni. The sequence continues at coordinate 52,690 of NW_017386058.1, forward strand.
CCGGTAGAATATTCCCATTATCAATAAATAACTACGAATCCAATGAGTTATTGCATAGTTGGATGACTTTTTCCACATATTCATCATGTAAATAATGTTCCTGGTAAAACACACTATAGAGACTACAAAACGTAAAATTTCTGATATATATATATATATATATATATATATATATATATATATATTGCGAATTGGTGGTATTGTAGTGTGTTTATTATTGGTATTTCATGGACAGTAATACGCTCAGGATGTACGTATGCCAACCAAGACTAACTAAAATTTAGTCAATGGGAATCAACAACGAGATAACATAAACCTTTCTAATAAAAAATATTAATATTACACTCGTCTAACAAGTTATTGGCTATCAAACTCAGCAGCTCATTGGTTAACTCTTTAGGCGTTTAAAACAAAAGGTACTAGGTTCAAGTCTCACTGAGAGTATCAACACTGAAAGACAGATAAATTCATATGAAAAGTCCCAAGAACGAAAAAAAATCAGTCGATTCTAGCTTAACAAAGAATAATTTTGATTTAAAATTGCAAAACTCTGCCTATGAATTTAATCTAACATTTTAATCAGGTTAAAATAGCCCACTGACTATAAAATTACAGAAAACTACAAATCAGAAACAGAACGAAATAACCTATTTCGATTACACTTTGAGACCACTCAGTATTTGCTTTTTTTCTGGAAGAGTGCTTTATAAGCAAAGATGGATGGTGTCCAGTAGTGGAATTCAGGACGCGCGTTTCACCTTATTTGGAACTCGTCGGCTAGATGTACCTGCATCACAGAGTTAGTGTTCACTCCAGGACTCGAACCCAGTATCGTTCGCTTCAAATATCAATGAGAAGATTCAAATAAACAAAACAAAATGAATTTAATGGTTTTATCGATTTTCGTATCACTCAGCTTCATTTCATTGCATTGGAATATTTTAAACCTTGAATAATGATTTGTGGAATGAAACATTGATCTTCTTTATAGATACTAAACATTCTCAATCCAACAATCTTTCCATTAATTTTCAATTAAATTTAATTTTACTCTGAAGTCAATGAGTATTCTATATTTGATTTAATGCAGTCTATTTCATTACATGAAGCCAGAACAAATGTATTTATTTATTTATATGAACACATAAATATTGGTACAAAGGTGAACCAGATATATATGCGCCACACAAATCTCATTTCATTTGTGTGTGGGCTGTGATACTGCTCAGGTGCCGAAGCCGAAACAGGTGGTTTTCTTAGGTAGTCACACCCCGAGCCTTTGACCTAAAGATCTGATCCACAAGGCAGTGGAGCATCGTAAGGAGATGCAGTCCCATGGTAGTTGGTGACCAACGATTGATTCATATGCCACTTGTTCCCTCAGGATACTGGAGCCCATGTGCACCATTGGTTTGGAATCAGAGTTTCCCAAATCTCCTAGGTGGATCGTCCATATCCACTGACCCGGTTAAAGCTCCGGACATTCACTTTTCGTCCTCTCAATTTCGTAAACAACATCCCCTCCACGAGAAGGCAGTGAGTAGAACTTCCCTGACAGTGGTTGTATGCATGTGGCCATGTGAGAGCATTTCGAGAGGGAGAACGGACTCTCCTCCCTCTCAGCCGTACCAGGGCATTTGGGGGCTTGACATTGGTGCAGAATAATATGATATCATTATATATATATAGGGAACTAATTGCATGATAATTCATCAGCGTTGAAAAAGTAATTGAAATCAAACATCATATGCAAAATAAATTTAAAAATAAAATTAAATATTACTTAAATATGAATTTTAAAAGTTTACTTAGTTACTAATATATCAAAAGTTAGATTAGAGAGAATATATTGATATATAACACAACAGCTTAAGAATTTGATAAATTCACTACCTACCCTACCTTACTTCATATGAATTTTATTATTAAAACTGTTAATTCTATGTAAATTAATGGAAAGTAAGAATTATCTACAATACAAAATAATTAAAAATAAAATGTACAAAATAAAAATATTGACAGAAGGAGGTTTTGTGGAGATTTCAGTAATTTTATAGTTGGAATCATAAGTCAGTTGAAGCTAGACCACCATGAAAAACCTGGAAGCACTGGACGGCCGTTTCGTCCTATTGCAGAACTCCTCAGCAGTGCGCATCCACGATCCCGCCTTGCGAGATTCCAACCCAGGACCTATCAGTCTCGTGCGCGAGTGCTCAGCGGTCTAGTGGTTAAGCGCTCGCACTGCTGATGAGTCCCACAATAGGACGAAACGGCCGTCCAGTTCTTCCAGGTTTTCCCTGGTGGTCTAGCTTCAATTGACTCATAATTTCAACTATATAATATTACAAATCACTGAACTTCTTTTTTCCCATAAAAAAAGAATATAAATTCGGAATCCTTGCGAAAATATCTGTTCAAATAAAGTTTATAGAACTGACATTATAAAATAACTGAAGCGTTGACAACAATTATCGTATTTCATGAATACAAAATTTTGTTAATGAAAACCATATATAACCTCATTTATCAATTATACAATTTTCTTAACTCATCTTTAAATATTTTATTAGCAGAAAAAAACAAAACTGAAAATATTTACGTCAATTTCATTGAAAAATAAAAATCTAAGGCATCTCTCTTATATGTTTGGTTCGTTTTTTATTTTTTTTCCGGCAAAATAATTTTTTTATTTCATAAAAATTCATGTGAATAATAATAATGTGATTACATCATCAATTGGGAAATGAGACTTTACATTATCACATGATAAATAACATGTTTATTTAAAATATATTAATTTGCATAATTGAAAGCGTGAGTCAATTGAAGCTAGACCACCATGGAAAACCTGAAAGCACTAGACGGCCGTTTCGTCCTATTGTGGGACTTCTCAGCAGTGCGCACCCACGACCTCGCCTCGCGAGATTCCAACCCAGGACCTACCACGCTTTCAACTATGAAAATACTAAATCTCCACAAAACCCCTTCTATACTTCTAAATTTCACTTACAAACAACAGTACAATTATCGATAGTAAACAGAGAAGACTTTTATCATTGATAAAATAGTTTAAATCATTTTACCGAGGAGCTTAAATTTGGATTCTATCAGATGTAGGATGTCACTTTCTGCTAGTCTACAAATTTATGTATTATCTATAATTTAGATACACATATAGTACCACTAAAATGTAACTGATCCCTAGCCAGACCATGCATCATACGGAGCCGTTTTTATGTTAGACAGCGGACCACTGAATATTAAACAGTTTACCGAACCTCAACAAGGTCAAGGATAACCAACGTGGACTAATCATCTGCATGCCATGAACAGCCCAATGAAGCAGAGGTCCCATTATATACTTCTCTAATCTGTTACTAATGCATGCTGTCGTTCTAGTAAGATTCTATCTGATCTCTACAGTCGCCAAGGAAGTCAATTCACTTGATTATCACGATAATATGAGTTGTGTTAGGCATCAACCACAAGGTATGGCTTTAACGTAAGCTAGAAGCTCATACTATTTCCATTCAACTCGAGTGGACCCATCATCCACTTTTACACTTGAAAGTTCTTGTATCATCAATAAGAAATTTTAAAAATATTGAAAAGTTCTGTAGAATTACATTATCCCTAATAATTTACACAAATATATGCAAATGAAATGGTATAAAAACAAGTAAACATTGTAATAGTATGTTAGTTTTGTCAGACTAATCATTGATAAAATTTGGTACTCAGTGAGAATATGACACCATACTCTGATCTACTTTCTTTAAAAACCGAAGAAAATCCTACTTCCAAATGTGTATATTATCTTTAATATATACATAAAGGTCACAGTGTTGTTCACAATAATTATGTTTTCATTTTTTTTATGTACAAAAAAGAGACAAATAAGCACTCTAAGATTGTGCCTTTAAAAAAAGTAGTCTATTTTTAATACAATTTAGTTGAGTAATTATTTATTTAGCATTACTGGTTGGTATTTTTGCCAAATTATTATATACTGACTACAAAGAATCAATAAATTGCCGATCTAGTTCAATTTATAATTAATTATAACACTACTACGACAAATGATAAATTCACGTGTAACTGCCAAAGCAATTATGTTGATAGAAAAATTTACCTTGGATCTCTTCAGTGTTCTAATAGCCCGTAGCTCAAGCAGAATAAAGTGCTTGATAGTTCAATCACAAGACATCAGGTAAATCCATTGAAATCTTTCGATATGATTGAAAAACAGCTAAGTTCTAGTCTTTCCGAACTTATTGAAACTATATTTTTCAAGAGTTGATTTCTATATAATATACATTTATTTGTAAAATTTATTTCCATCATTTTTCACTGTATTTAGATCTATACTATACTACTCTGATATATTATTACCGAATTCTCACTAATTTCATTTCCATGTTAAATAACATTTGAAATCGAAATATGAGAGGTTGTACATGGTAGACCAGAACTTAAATTTTTAAAAATCCATATCGTTCCTGCTTATTTCAAACCAATAACTTCTAGATACGTTTTCTACCATAAATCCACAAAAGTTGAGAAAACCACTGGAAACAAGATTGGACTGAACAATCATTTCGTTATAGGTTGGTGAATCTTTATAAGTACTCAAATAGAAACCAGCCCCACAAACTTTTAGTCTCGCGGTAATGACACTGCTTTGACCTACTGAGTCAAAACCTTCTTTTTCATGCGAACAACTTCAGTAAATTCGCAACATATTTTTTTAAACCTCTCGCTATCATCAATAGATAACCGCTTCGTTTCCGGTATACTTGATCCATAATGATCAATAACGGGTTCCATTATATCAATACAACCGGTAGCAATGGATATTTGTAACACTATACAGAGAATCGAATGAAGTTAGAACAGTAAAACACAAGGTTTGAACTCATTAAGCTAGTAATATCATAATAACTAGAACCAAGAAGAAACTGCACCCAAACTTTTGCACAGTCATGTGTACACGTTGTTGAAGAATCCTAAACTATGGTGAAATAACTCAATGGTTCCAAATAGTTCTACGACTGACATATTATCTGTCTATAAATACAAACATCAGTGTATAGATAGACTATTGTTCCTTTCTTTTTATTATTTTATATTTCAAAAGATGATGTACACAGAAAAAAATTACGAAACTATTGCATCAAATAGATTATACATGCCTAGATAATCTAAAATAATCGTGTAAGTGTATTTCCTTTTTCTTATCATAAATATAGTAGTAGAAAGGTGACAAAAGAAAAGTACCAAAATTTTCCTAAGATACAAATATAAAGCAATGTAAATTAAAGGGAACTTTAAAAAAAATACAGATACAGTAATCTCTGGCTGAAGTAGGACGAGAAATTTTGTTTCCCATAAATAACTAAAATAATTTCCTGTAAAATAAAAAAACTGATGATCTGATTGGAAACAAAGAGATAAATAGACAAATACATAAGCAGACAAAGAATTAAAACCACACCTCAATGTCCAAGGCGTAATATTTTAGATCTTTGTTTTCTGAAAAAAGAAAAATAATAACACAGTTGTTCGTTCATTACACCAAAAGAAATCACACACAAAAATCGATAAAAACATATAAATAAAGTCAAACGAACCAAAAACGAACAAAACACATGTAGGTAAGAAAAAAAAGAAGATAATTAAATCAAATTCTCATGACAAGCAACGCCCAAACAGGCTGAACCCACAACGTCATACCATAGTTAATTACATCACATAAAGTATTAGTCACGTGATCCATTAGGAAATTACAAATAAAATAATAACAGAATTTTGTACGTATCAAAAATCAATATATGCATACAAATATTATTGCGTAATATGCAATGTGTAAAGGTAGACGGATACATTTGGAAAAGGTTCAAATTAGATAAATAAAATGATTAGCTCAAAAAATATATTGAATAGAAATACGAGATAAAATATTCTAAGAACAAAAATATTTTTAAGCAAAAATAGATTCTACATACAGAGAGTATGGATTTCAGCAGTTAGTTGGTTAGCCAATAGTAACTAAGTAAGTAAGGTGGTATTCGATATCATTCTACCACCAAATAAAAGAACTACAGTACATATAAGGCGATAAACTAAATTTTAATTTACCACAACTCTTTCATAAGAAAATATACGAGCATATCTTAATCAAATACTGGCAAGTGAAAAGAAGAAGAAGAGGAAGAACGCGGAACAGTAGTACAGAAACAAACGAAAGAAAAATAAACAATCACATATTGACTAGAATGGCAAAAATAGAAAACAGATCTGACTTTGTTTTCGTATTTATCTGATTGATTAAAATAGAAAAATGAAAGAATCACTAGTGATAATTATGATAGAAAGGAAACAAAGATAAATGGTTGTCAATAAAAGAAAATGATAACTACATCAAAATAAACGCACACTAAAATAGATTGTTTGGAGCGCTAAAATACAAGTGAAATATATATTTTTTTATTGATCCATAGTGTAAAAAAGGAAAACAAAACCGATAGATTTTATAATTACAGCATTTTTACACAGTTTCAAAGTAAATTCGTGATAGACAATGACCTAGATTGTTCAGGTAATTTGTTTGGTTCTTGTAAGACAGATGTTGTTTTCCCAAGAGTGCATAAAGCTTGCATTACAGCTAGGAATGGAAAGAGAAATAGATTAGAATATATTGTAAAATGACATGTAGATAAAATAGATAGGAATTGAAATAATAATATATTTGTATAAAATTAACATGATCAAATAAATCACTCCTGAAAGTTAGCTATAAACGGCCCTCAGTTAGCCAAATGCATTGGTCTAAGTTGTCCTACCACATCAATACAGTGAGATAAAATTATCAGATTAAGTACCAGAGTAGAAGTGGTACAAGCAAGCAAAGAGAATATTTTTTTAAAGAGAAAGAGTGAGTTCATTGAATAATAGATAAAAGGTCATTTTAAAATGCTATTTCTAAGGAAAGACAAAAAGTGATAGTATTGACACCATTGTAGCCGATTCTGACTCATTGGACACAACGTATTCAACCATTGTTACAATAATTGGACCGACTCCAGTCATGTACTCTGCACTAACCAACAATCCCTGACTTCATGATCTGATGCAATGCTTTAGTTTGACCATCCTTTCTTCCAACCTACTAAACGTCGAGTACATGTTGAGGTGAGTAGTAGATAAGCATATGTAGTAATAATAATAGTGCCCCATAACCAGTGTAACAGTAATGATTGGTAAACATTGTAAAATCACTTGGTGAAGAAACTAATAGAACTTACAACCTTAAACTAGGACAAATAATCAAATAAATAATAAATGAATTTCAAACAATAACTAGAAGACGAGTCAGAGATACCACTACACTCAATAAAGTTGAGCCATACAAGTGATTTCAGTGGCGCAAGAATCCTCCAAAAAAGTTTTGGTTTTTACAGAGAGAGACTGACAGAAGCGATATATGACCAAAAAACGTTTCCTTCCACCTCCAACCCATTTACACATACATACAACTGACGTAGTCACGTGATGGATCTCAAAGGACAAACTGTTGGAAGATTTATTCAATTCTTATATATTAATATAGGGGTTTTGCGTGGACTGTTAAATTCTCATAGTTTAAATCGAACTAATCTTACTTAGACAACCATTGGAACCAGGAAACACTGGACATATATCTCGTCCGAGTAAGAGACTACTCAACAACGTGCACCTACAACCCTACCAAAGGTTGAACCCAAGACCTTCAGTGTCGCGACAAGCGCCTAACCTCTAAGTTCCTGAGACGGTCTTCAGTGGCGTGCATGCCTAACTTCAGTCAACCTCCCGTTTCCTGAGGCGGATCACTGTCTCATACTCAGAATGGTTGGACTTTTCTTGTTATGGCTTCTCGCTATAACGCCAGGAATCGTATCTCGATACGCGAACAATGTTTCGAAGCCACCAACAATCAAAAGCTAACACCCTGCGATTCCCATCACTGTGAAAACACTTAGTATTTTTCAGTACTTCGAGTGGAGACTTGAAAATACTTAATAGGTATTTGTCAAACGGTGATACATAAGTGAATTTTAAAGACGCTGAATATCTGAAGTGAGGTAATAAGGTGAACTGATTCCTTTATTAACCTAAATGATTCAATATATATCGCATGGATCAAAACACTTCTCAACTAGGTATAAAGTGCACACTTCAATAAATATTAACTGTCACCAAGATTTGTGTGTACAGTTCAGTAGCGCGTTCTGGTCTGCTACATGATTTATTCACTACTATTAAATTTTACGGTTTTATATTTTACTACTGTCTACATTCAAAACTGCATTTGACCAATGTCAGCTGTTATATTTATTACTTGAGCGAATACCTCGATAGTACTTGTAGTTACATGTTTACCATATGTTGGACGGCGACTAACAAGATTAAACATGTGTCTTTATTTTACTGTGGTATTTAGGAAATATGATAACCTTGAATTGATAGACTATTAAATCAAATTTATGATTGCTTTATTCAAATGAAACCATAATTTGTTAATTTTAAGTTAATAAACTGTCAGAATTTGTCAAAGTGAAATATGAAGTCAGTTATTAGAGTTGACTTGAAAAAATTACGCAAAACGATAAGGTTCTACACAGACAAGTAAACAATTAAAAGTAACAAACAGTTATAGATTAGAATGAATGAATTACTTCACCCACATTTATTAATAACATTAGAAAACTGATGGTTTTTTTGTTGAAAGGTAATGTAAGTTTTACAAACATACCGTATCAATCTCTACACACACATACACGCTATATAGATGTGTTCAACGGTTCTTTCAATAGTTAGACATAGTTTACATGGATTATTTGTATTCTGTAAACAGTGAATTTATCTGACTAGTTTATGTACACGGTATGAGGCCAACTACTTATGATAATGGTAATAATAATAAACACTTTTAGAAAAAGGCAAAATAGACTAAGTATATATAAACTAATGTACAATATCGTGGATTGATTAAAGTTAGATTGGTACAATATTGGATGCCGTCTTAGTAGTCTAAAGGTTAAGCGTTTGCGCACGAAATAGAAGGCTATGAATTCGACTCCCGATTCCAGAAGCGTGGATGTGCACTGCTGATGAATCTCGTACTAGGATGGGATGGCCGCCCAGTGTTTTCTCGTTTTTAACGGCTGTTTAAACTTAGATCTATTCGATATCTCAACACAATATACAATACTTTAAAACAAAGGAAGAATGTATTCTTTCTAAGATCCACCAATCTTTTCTTGTAATGAGATAGATCAATAAGATTTTGTTCTCTATCGAGCGCGCCCACTTCCAATCGCTCACTAATTATAGATCAGTGATAAGTATGGTCTTACAGAATATATAGTGATGTCTTTATAAAATAATGAAATAGTAATATATATTTGAGATTCGATAACCACTAACTTGACAACATAACTGAAATTAGTAAACTGCATGGAACTAAAGCAAAAAAGTAGTATAAGCTGAAATTCGTCTCAATAGCACAAATTTCTGAACTTATTGTGAATTTTTTAATTTCGAAGATAGTCTATACATCATGTAGACTAATATCAACTAAGAAACAATCGAATATTAAAAGTATTAGGTGGCTTGGGGCTACTCCCGGTCCCAAGCCTGGATAACTGAGGAGAGCTAGGCAATGGGTCAGGAACACCGTCTCGTAGAAAACAACCTTGCTAAAAAAACGCTAACCAGAATGAACGAATTAAACCATATAAACTATTTATTTATTTATTTATTTGAACACATAAATATTGGTACATAGGGGCACCGAATGCATATGCCCCTCACAAGTCACTTGATTTGTGTGCTAACTTCTCCTATGGTTCTTCTAACCTGAAGGTGGTTTTCTTAGGGGGCCACGCGTCGCGAGCCTTTGACCTAGAAGTCTAATCCACAAGGCAGTGGAGCAACGCTATGAGATGTAGTCTCGTGGTAGCCGGTGACCAACTAAAGGTTCATACACCATTTGTTCACTCAGGATAATGGAGCCCATGTGCACCATTGGTTTGGAATCAAGGTTTTCCAACTACCCTAAGTGGATTCTCGGTATCCATTAGCTTGGTTAAAGCGCCGGACATTCGCTTTTCGTTCACTCAATTTCGTAAACAACAGTAATGCCACGAGAAGGCAGTGAGTAGAACTTCTCTGACAATGGCTGTATGCTAGTGGTCATGTGAGAGCACTTCGAGAGAGAACGGACTCTCTCTACCCTCAGCTGTACCAGGACATTTGGGGGCACGTACTGGCATTTTTACATACTTTCTTTTGATTTGTTCCTTATAGTTCTTCACTACTACTAAGCATTATCATATTCATCAATTTATTCTAACGCTCTTAAAATTAATTCAACTACTCCTTCATACGCTTCTCCTTTAAATAATAAGTTTATTTTTTTATCACAAAAGAACAATAATAATAAATTATGGTAAAAATTCGATACACATTTAATTGACTGTATTAAGGTAACTTGAATATTGCAGTAATAAAAAATATATAATTATTAAGGAAATTATCAGAAGGGGGTCGTGTGAAGATTTTAGTAATTTTATATAGTTGAAATTAACAATTGCCTAAACAAATACATATTTCATGTTGGATATGATTGGAAAAAGAGAACTGCCAAAATGATTTGAAATTTGATATTGTGACTGCTAGTATTTACTTACCAGCAGCATCAAGATGTTCTCTGATAACGCTCCAGTGATTCAAATACTCATGTCAATTAGTATGATGTTACAGGGGAAAAAATTTAAATTAAACATTAAAAGTTATACGTAACGGTTTATGCAATGATGGACGTAAAGATTAACTACATTTTTAAATTTTCACTTCCCTTTTAACAACTATTGTTTCAATAGTTGTCAAGCATCTTAAAAGTAGATACCCTTTAACCGTTAAACAGCAAAGATGTAGCCGAACTAAAAATTAACATTCAAAAGTGTTTTAATATTGTTTTAAGAAAAGTCATAGAAAGACAAACGATTAGCGGAAAAGTTGAAAAATAAAAGATTTAACAAATACTATATAATCGAACATACCAGGTCTTAGTTGTACCAGGGAACAACTGGCATCTAACCAACCATATACAGATCGGATAAATTGATCACGTGAACTTGAAATTGTTGTATTACAATAAGACTTGAAAATTCTACCAATTATTAAACTAAATATATAAAATTTCCAATTAACTTCAGTTTGTTTCAGCACATATGCACGAAACCATTCAGAATAGTAAGAATTTAAATTTTGATCTGATATTGACCTTGTAGATGATGAATTGGATGGAGGCAATTTTTCACAAAAAAGGCTAATAGCAACAATAAAAAAAATAAATGAAGAAAATTGAAATGTTATTACTACCATAAAGAACTAGACAACTGACTTTGTTTTAGTGTGTAAATGGCTTGCAATATATAGGTTTGGTGGTTAACCAGACACCAAAGTAACTACACTATTAGTTGGAATATATTGAGTCAAATCTTGATTAAAGAATAAAAGTGACAGGGCTAGAACCATCTAACATGAAGCATTGAAGATTAGGACTTGAAAATCTCCATCATAGATGGGGTAGCTAAAAAAAGATATTACTAAGTAATTCCAACCATTTTAAGCTGATCAAGATAGAAAGAAAATATAGATGCTCACTCCTGAAAAACATCCTAACCTCTGTATTCATAATTGATTATTATTGTTATTATTCAATATAGAGTACGAGTGACAGTTTGAGTATTTAACGCAAGATGAAGATCCAATCAACGTATCTATGACCTGAACGAAACCAGATCATTTCCTCGGGAGTCAGTTTAAGACAATTGTTCATAATCTGAAAATTATAACTCCAATATTTTGAAAGCAACTTTTGAGAGAATTATACCCTGATTATTATCATACGCATTATGTAGGAAACATTTCAAAGATAGGCATAACAATCTGTGCATTTATAAACGGTAACACAGAACTATTTAAAACGATTCAGTTGATTTTCTTGTCAAAATACCATCGAGAACCATGAGAAATCCAAATAAAGATTGTTTGAGCAGAATGCTTTGTGGTGTTTTAGTAATTCTAGCTCCTTTTAATCTTTATATCACTATAGGTATTCATGAGTCTAAAAATATGGGATACCTACCTCAGCTAAAGTTCTAGAAATATTGAGTGAGCTAAGTTGTGTATCGAAATGTCTTAATCAAGATTTTCTGAAGGTGGAGAATCAGCATTTTATTAACTTCATAGATCATCCCATTAAAACCTGTTGATGGTAGTTGGAATAAACTGGAACAGTTTTTATTCATTGTAAAATATAGCTGATACTTAAATCTCAATAGTATATTCTGATCACTAGGTTTTGAAATACATATACTGAGAAGTGTTTGCCTAAGAAACGTAAATGATAGTATTCACGATCCATTAGAATACCAACAAGAGATAATAAATTATACATGTGTTTATCAAAGCAAAAAGTTATTTTGTTCTCCATATTCATGGTGTACTGTAATTGCAGCTAATATTAATATAGGCTTTCCAGAGAAGTGATAGCTAGCCCTAGACCTAGTTTGGTTTGACGTTAGATTCGAACAGTAAATTAAACCAATTTGCTTGCGCCGATCTGTTTAGGACGAATTGGTTGACCACTGAGACAAGGTGTGTTTGGAGGAATCTAAAACACAATCTGATTATAGAGATTTCCCAAAACGAGCAACAGACTCATACACACCCACATCATCAGTATCTGGTCGTAATATGATCTACTTGAGTTCGGTATTAAGGTATGGAACACCAGGTAGCAAACTGACGACTGTATTGGTAATTGGTGCTGGTCGAAAATAAGCTTCTGCCTGCACAACATAACAGAAAATAGCCTCCGTTATTTAACCTGCTACCGAAATGTCCCGATCAACCATCCGGACGAATATTTTCTGTGTCTGAACACAAAGCATGAATGTTGAAGTCGTCCGTTAAAACCCTTGTATCTGTTAAGCGCATTTTATTGAGGCTATTCAGTTTATGGTATAATTTGGCAATATTTATATCTGTTATATCTATATCCCTCCCCAGTTACTTTTTAATTTGATTGAACCCTATAGTTAAGCATCAAAGAAATGATCATTATCAGTAATTCAGTCGATCAATGCGGCTACCGTTCTAGCACTTAGCCTTATGCCTGTTACCTAAAAGGTATAATAGTGTAACCTTTGAAAGCAAGAATTTGAAACGACAAAATGTGTTTCAGAATAGTCATATTAGATTTCACATTGAGGGACATTTTATGAAATAAAAACCATCCAGTAACTGAAAACTTTGAACGGGTCACAACTTTCAACAAATAGATGTTGGATGAGATAAATTATAAAATTAAAATAATAGTAAGTACTAAATGAAAATAAAACGCCGCAGAGATGTAATAACATAGTTAGAGTTGTGAAATGTTTATAGGGAATGTTAGTCGTATTATTCATTTTCAATTGTCATGAATTCTAATGAGCCATGATAGCTTCTATGTACCAAAAATATAACACGTGGTTTTTCGAGAGGACCGTTTCCTTAACCTTTGACCCAAGGACACAACTATGAAGTGCTGAAACAGCCACTGAAATAGCCAGTGACCAAATCGGAAATATATCTTATTTATTCATTTAGGATCTTGAAGTTCGTATCTATCTTCTGTTTGGAACTAAAGTTAAATACTAATAAATATGTATTTGTTATATCCCCATAAGTAGAAAAATTGTATTTCCGACGTTTCGTGAATTAATGTAAGCCACTTCTGGGTAAATAAGCAACCGACATTAAATTAGCATAAGTTTAAAATTGTGTTACTTATTATTAACTCTCTACCCAATGCTCAGTTTATCTGAAACTATCAAGTCCAGCCTTGGTATTGATACCTATAAAGCTATATACCTTCTTCAGAGGAATTCAGGCACGTTTACCTATTTAACAAAGGAATACTGACCATATGAAGACATTAAGATTTTCTTATAAGATGTCATAACAGCACTGTAGTATGATAACCTCTTGGAAATGGGAAATTTACTGCCTTCATTCCCAATTGTAGCTAACAACTCTTGTAGTTATAAAATCTTTTAAAATTTGATGAAAACTGACAGTCAATAAACCAGAGACGTTCGACACCATGAAAAAATCTAACTAACGAGTTTCATAACCGATTGTTAAAATAAAGTAACAGATATTTTAGTCGACAGACCTACTAAATTAACAAAAAATTTCTAAACTAATATTCATAATCACTAAACAGCCACATCAGTCTTCCCAGTGAATAGTTCATAAGGGTTAGTTAACTGATGGAATGAAATTACATAACATAAATTGACCATACTTCATTCATTGTCTAAAATGATAACAATTTTCACCACGAGAACATAATGTTTGAACCCACAAATATTAGATTCGCCCAAAGATACTTGAAAAGCCATATTTAAAAACATGACAATAAAATCAAACAAAATCCCGTGTATACGGCTCCTACTGTAAACATTAAAACGATATCCATCAGTCAGATGATCTTCTAGGTAGGCTATGTACTAATCAGCTAGCAGAATGCAAGAAGCTGAAAACATTTTTTTATTTAATTCGAAAATAAGCATGGAAAACTAGATTTAGAGAAAAACTAAGGTGACAAACACGTTCAATATAATATGGCAACTCAGTGGCATACATACATTCCTACTTCAATTCACTGAAAGAGTGGAATATTCCGCCTGTTTCCTAGTTCTTTATTTTTAGTTTTCATTACAGTTTCATTCTATTACTTATAAGTTTAGTAAAGTGTGTAAAATTCTTTGTTCAACTAGCCAACCAAATATTATATTGTTTCAATATCGTTTAGGTAAATAATGCGAAAAAATCGGTTGACAATTTATGGAATTTCAGTAGACAAGTAATTTCAACTCATAACATAACTACAATGACAATTTTGTAAAGTTTTAACAAACGATATTGAAACCTATTTACATAAATAAACTAATAATTTCTAAAGGTTAAGATAAACCTTTATTAGTTTAACATTCTAAGTGATAAGAGTAAATTTTCTTTATAGAAAAAAGTCAAAATCAAACTGATCTAGACATTAATGTCTAAACTAATCCATTGGCAGGAACCTTTAGTGATTAGTACTTCTGAAACACCAAAACATTTATATCATTATAAAAATGTTTTAAATAATGCCAACTCTACAGAAAAAGCACACGCTAATAAATAAATAAATAAATATTATTACGGTTGGTGAATAGGGTCTTAATGTGTGGCAGTAAAAGTAAATTTGATTGGTCACAGAGTTTGAACAAACAGGTACTCAACTTACTATTAAATATGTGAACTCCTTTCTCCTTATTAATTTCTACTCCAGACTGACTGAGAGTGACTGTTAGTAATCGTGTGGAATAAAGTATTGTCTAGCGTTACTCTGGTTCCCTATTATTGACCATCTGATATAACATGATCTAGTCTCTGTATTGTGTACAGTTCGAGTATCCAATCTAGCAGTATTATAAACTCAACTACCCAGATCAGTCTTATTATCACATTATTGTATTAGCTTAGTTATACTGTAGAGAGGAAAAATACTTGAAATAACCCGTTATATCAAGTTTGCAATTATTAAAATGAATGAATAGTATACTGACGAATATATGAAAGTAATAACACTATATGGTCAAGTGATGATTGCTCACGAGGCTGGATTTATTGATTCAGAACCCCATGTGAATTGAGATCAAAGAGAAGACTAATATGGATATAAGAATGGGTCTTTTATCGAATAGAAGAGCATGCTCATAACAAAATTAATATTTGACAGAACATGATTGGATTGAATCAGTTCTGTAGATCACTCCATAATCAGCTAAGAATTGAACGTTAGGCTTAATTCCTGACCAGAATATCAGATTTCAAAGAGGTTTCAGATAAATGGCATGTGAATTAGCAGGAAAATAAACTTGCCACAATATTTAACGTTTAGGGAACTCCAATGACATGTGAACACAAAGAAAAAACAGTTGTGAAATGTATTCTCCTGTAGACGAATATTACCAGATGACGATTAAAATTATGCAAAAAAATTGTCATTACTCACAATTATGGTGATTTGAACTTAATTCTGAGTTCGTTATCCTGAGGTTTCATGACTGGGGAATATATATATGCAGTTTAACAGTTTCCTACGTATTTAACATCCTTCACTGGAAGTGTGTATGTATGTGTGGCTAGTAAACTGGAAATTAACTCACAACAGGAAACAAAAACAAAACATTGTCAAACAGTTAGGACTTTTTGGCACTACAAAATTTACAGATAAATGGATAAATACTATTTGTGTTATTTTAGATTGGTCAGTAAATAAAATATCAACACAAGATGTAGTGAGAAAAAAAATGTAAATCAATATGAACGTAAGCAAAGTTGGGTTAATCACTAGTTTAGGCTACAAATTCGGTTAAACGCAACAACCCCCATATATGGATAAACTAGACCTCAAGGTTTAAAGCAAGTAACGAGGTACGGTTGAACATACAACAAAGATGTTGAGACCGAACTGCATACGAACAGTATAATATGTAATGAAGTCAAATTCAAAATCATGTACATAAATTTGACTGGAAATACGCTTACTTAATTGCACTTTTCAAAGCTTTTACTTCCCCCTTAAGATTTGTACACTGTGTCTCCAATACATTTCGCTCATCTCTTAATTTTCGTATTAGCTCTGCAGCACTTCTTAGCGTTGCAGCTTTAGATGCTCGAGCAGTACCACCAACTTCGGTTCCTGAAGATATCATTTGTTCATCAGATGTAAAATCTAACCCATTTGATGGACGTAACCCAACACTAAGCATTTCACTAGGCATATCTGTATCCCCAAATGAATAAGTGACAGATATAGCAGGCATTTCTAAATTGCTGAGATGCCTGCGAGCTGCCAGACGATTACTACCGCCAAGATTATCTAAATTGGAGTGCAATTTCAACAGTTGTCGTAGAGTTTGTAAACCAGATTGCATAGATTGGCGTCGTCGTTCTTCAGAGGAATTACCTAGAATATGTTTAGCTTGTTGATCATTTTGTTCTGAAATCGAAGGTGGAGAACACGATGGTGAAGTAGCATACAAAAATCCTTTATGGTTAGAAAACATTGGAGATAAAATTTCTGTACTTCCAAAACTCGATGTAGTAGTTGCTGAACCCTGTATCGAACAACTAGGAATTTGATTATGTTGAAGTGAGAATAAATTCCCAGCTGAACTGGAACGTCCGAGCATCGATGGATTACTTTCGATAATCTTAGATACTAGAAAAATGATAATAACACTAGATCAGTTGTTGTATATGAATCCAAAATGGAATAAATAATTAAAAGCATTGCTATTCAGCAAAGTAAAGTTGAATTTTGTATGAGTTGCTTAGATTATCCAAGTATAAGATACTTAAATCAATTGAAGAAAAAAAGACAGAATACAATATTTGAATGCCTTAAAAACAAACACTAAATACTAAACGTCAGGAAAGTAGTCGCAGCTTCTGTTGTAACTAAATATTAAACAGAGCTAGTTTTAAAGCTAAATATCAATCCATCGAAAAGTATAAGTTAGGATTGACCGAAAATGAGTGACGACATGAAAGTGGCAAGTAAAATCGCTTGCAGCTCGGAGAAACCTCCCGCTTATAAGCACTGGGTTTCTGCAGGCTCCTTACAACTCGTAGACCGGTCTACTTCCAGTAACGACGAGTTCGGCCATAAATGAAGATTATTGCGCGATGAAATTATGCAAAATTTGCGTAAGGACCAAGAAGCCTGGTAATCGCAGCGCGCTAACAAGTTGAAGGCATCAGCTGAATCTGGTAACTGCCGGAATCTCTTTCAACTCACCCAAGACACCGGTGGCAAGAAGCCTGATGTTAGTGAAACAATCTGTGAAGCTGATGGGATGCCAACCAACAACATCTAACATCGTCTTGGACGATGAGTATGGTTTTACGAGGAACAGCTCAGCTGGTTTGCTGCTCCGGCGACACCGTTCAGACTGTTGTTTCCACCATGGCAAGTGACAGATGACCCACCCAGCAAAGCGAAAGTCCGCAAGGAACTCCAACTCTTGAAGTGCCACAAATCACCAAGCCCAGATGACTCACCTTCGGCCCTTTTTAAAGATAGTGGAGACCTACTGGCTAAGGAACTGACTGAGTTTTCTACAAACGGATAAATTTAAAGTGTCCTAACATCTTTGATTGAGACGATAGTTGTTTCCATCTTTAAAAAGGGATCATGCCATCTATGCAACAACTATCGAGAGATAAGTCTACTTCCGACTGCATCCAAATTATTGGCTTCTGACATACTTCGTAGATTGTTCAAAACCCGAGAAAGATTGACTCACGAGAAGCAGGCTGTTATCCGTTCTGGTCGAATATGTACTGATTACATTTTCACCTTTCATCAAATGTTAGAACACCGTCACACTTATCACAGGCCAGCAATCGTGATGTTTCTCGACATCAGGGCCGCATTCGATTCGTTGGACGGGACTGTTCTCTTAGGTTTTCTATTGAAGAAGCGTTTGCCTGAGAAATTTATTAACATCTTGGAAGCCCTATATATAAGCATTTCAGGCAAAGTGAGGGCATACAACCACCTTTCTCCACTTTTCCATTCAGGCAATGAGATTAGGTAGGGTTGCCCAATCTCACCGTTTCTCTTCAACGTTGCCATCAATGATTTGCTGGAAACAGCTCTGATGGATGTAGGTAGTCTATCTGTTGCCTGGAGAAAGGCTTCTTGACCTTGAATATGCGGATGATATTATCTTACTGTGTGATGATACTCAAGCCAACCAATCTACACCTAATCAGTTGGCAATCAGTGTCTGTATGCATGGTATGTGCTCTGCACCTTCTCAGTGCAAAGTGCTTTTACAAAACTGGCAGAACTCCGTACTTGCACTCACTCTTGGTGGTGAGCAGTTAGTAGTTGAGAAGTTCGTGTATCTAGGTAGCTGCGTATGTATTGATGGTGGCGTGAGTGATGAAATCAATATACGTATAGTGAAAGCCAGAGCGGCTTGTGCCAATCTGGGCTATCTTTGGTGCCTTCTTGATGTTAGTCCGGCTGTAAAAGGTCGGGTCTACAATGGGTCGGTGAGAGCAGTTTCGCTCTATGTTGAAGATGTTAGACGACTCTGTGTTTGATCATCATTGTCTCCGAAGGATTGCTGACATTCAGTGGCAACATCATGTTAGTAATGCAGAGGTTATTTATTATGCCCACTTTTTTATCCATCTCTTTACAACCAATGTTTGTTTAAGTAAAATAAATAAATAAATGTTTAATACAAGCCATAAATTCATTTCTTTGAAAAATAACTAGGTTGTCAATTATCAATATAAAAAACAGTTGTAAAAACGGACGCGGTATTAAGTCTTATATTTAGAGGAAATACAAATTAAATAGGTATTCCGGTGATCGAACTATCTTGCTACTATTGCTACTGCTACTATATTGCTCAAACTTTTATAGTATGCAAATATTCTACCATCAGTTTACAGTAGGTTGTAGAAAGAATGATCGAGGTTGATAACTGAACAAAAGTGTCACAAACCTAGTTGTGTGTAATACAGAAAATCTTAGATTTAATGGCAGAAATACTCAGAACATTTAATGAATCTCTTGCCTTAAAAATTATAGAAATGCAATGACTAATGAACTATTTAGGCAATTGATGAATTCAAGAAAAAGAACACTAGTACAATATTGACACACCCACTGAAATCACAGTCGATAATCAACTGTGTTATTAAAGATATCTACCTACCTAGTGAATATAATGAATGAATAATCTGCTTAAGTCTCCAGCTCATAAATCATGAAAACTGGCCGGTATTACGTGATATTCATCGGTGTCATCTATAAGACTATTAACTGCAACAGTTAGAACCATTAGTTTGGTGATGACATAGTAAGCTGCACCAATGGATTGTCACTAACTATTTTCAATATATTAACCCATAAAAATTGTACGTTTTCGGTTAGACCGAACAAACAGTTGCATATGCGAATAAAGGCTAAAGTAATCTCAAGCAGATTTTCTCAATTTATTTGTCCCAAAAAAGAGCTTTGTTTCACAGCAGAATTAGAACTTGGTCAAATGAATATTTTTTATCCGTAGACCTACCGTTTAAACATTTATCACTTGTGACTGATACTTTAGGAAGTTGATCCATATCATTTAGTGTAATATTGGTTACATGTGGAAAAATCTGTGGTTCAGTCCAACTTCCAGGTACCAAAGTTTCCAACTCAGAATTAGAATCTTCTGTGTATGCATTCCTAATCTCACTACTTGGTAGAGCAAACATGTTCGATTCTGAAAGAGAACTAATAGGGATTGTGCACGAACCAGAATTACGACTGGAGAAATTAAAACCTGTATTTGATGAAACAGAAAGATTTCCATGGATTTGTGTACAAAGCCCATTATTTCCTTTGAAAATAAGGGTGGAGTCTTGTGAATTCTGAGAAGGAACAGTGCTGACATCAACCAAATAATTTGGGTTTCCCTGCGTACTGTCTAAGACAGAGCCCTTTGGATCCAAAGTTTGTACGTTTGAATTTTTTCGTTCTAACGGTAGACCAAGAGATTTATGTAAATCCACTGAGCTTTGTTGAGAAATCACTTCAGTGTTATTGAAGTATTTATTGGAACTTCGCATTAAAAGGTCATTAACACCAAAGCTAATGGGTTCCGTTCTGCAATTTTTTACCAAAAGATTATGAGAGATTAGAAAAGATGAACCATCAGCTCGAGATACAGTTGGTGTCAAAACAGACAAATCGGGCTCATGATTCTGAGTTACGGAACAGTCACTAGATCCCCCATAGTTAGCCACTGGAACTGATATATTCTAAAATAAGAATGCAGTAAAAAAGGTCATATGACAAATAAATCGATGAACTATTGAGTCATTCGGTCAAAATTATCAAAAACTATACTTCATTAATGCGGAAAATCACATTTCAAGGAAACTTAATGCAACACAAAATTATTTAGGCATCTACTCTATTCAGTTAAATGAAATAATTAGTGTTTTACTTGAAGGAATGGTTTGCTAGATAATTAAAACAGAACCTGATTAGATAGTACACTATGGCGATATCAAAATAATGTACTACTATTAATTATCCTAAAGACATTGTTCTGTAAACATCATCTTGAAATTCTTGTCGGTCATGGTAGACTGATGAGTGAAATCTCTCGTGGTTTTCATTGGCTTGCTTCATGAGCATTGTCACTGAGGTGTTTGTTTGTCTAACAGAGGGTAAATATACCGAAAGTCGGTTCAATATTTATTAATTTATGGCTATGAAACATTCCTCTAAAGTTGATTTTATTTATTTATCTATTCAAACACATAAACATTGGTTTAAAAGGACACCAAAATATATATACATTACGTCAAGTAGTTATGATTCAATTTGTGCGTAGGCTAGGATACTCCTCCAGCTCCAAGATCGAAGCAGGTGGTTTTCTTAGGGGACCACTCCCCGAGCCAATGACCTAGAGGTCTAATCCACAAGGCAGTGGAGCGACGTTATGGGATGCAGTCTCGTGGTAGTCGGTGACCAACCATAGGTTCATACATCATTTATTCCTTAGCGATCCCGTAGCCTATGTGAATCATTGGTTTGGAATCAGGGTTTTCCAACTCTCCTTGGTGGGTCCTCCGTCACCCGTTGAGGATATACACAGGTTGATATTATTTCATTACCGGTGTATTTAAAGTATTGCTCGTAGATGACGGCATCAATAAGCCAGTAACGCACATCTTAGGCGCAGAATTTATTTGTTTATTTATTTGGACACATAAATAGTGGTACAAGGGGGGTACCAGATATATATGCGCTACACAAAAAATTGTCATTTCATTTAATTGTGTGAGGGCTATGATACTCCCCGAGTGCCCAAGCCGAAACATGTGGTTTTCTTAGGGGGCCACCCCCCGGGCCCTTGACCTAGAAGTCTAATCCACAAGGCAGTGGGGCAACGTTATGAGATATAGTCTCATGGTAGTTGGTGACCAACTATAGGTTCATATGTGCTGAAAAATTGTATCAAACTCAGAAAGAACCAACTATAATGCTTCTGAGTGTATAATGCACTCACTGTTTACCAAACACCAGAGATGTCCACGAGATACATGCATAACAGTTGAAAATCAATATGTTAGATCCTGTAGCATTTCAGACTCCTAACAATATAACTCAAGGTTCACCTCAGATCTAAGAACTAAATACACATCAATCATAGACTTCAAGGTTTAGAAAATTTAAAATCGTGCTTAACTGAAATACGACGGCACAAAACCATTTTACGGTTCTTCAGTTAACTAATTATTTCACAGTAAACAATAAAACAGGCCACAAAGTTTAAATATACAACAACTATTACCAAAATTACCCATACTGAAAAAAAAATTAGTTTTTAATGAAACTGATAAGAACTAAAATAACTTACATCCGCAACATTCAATGAATTAATCCTGGGGATGTCAACATTCTGTACTGTATTTATCGAAGTAATAGATGAATGATCATTGTATGAATAACCAGGATGAGTGTAAGAATCTGAGAATCCTTTTGTATTTGTAAGAAGATTGGAACCTTTTTTGGCCTGAACTGACTTATTTGATGAATCGTTGAGGTGGATTAGATGTTTGTTGGGTGAACTATCAAAGCAGTTTCCTGAATTGCTTAAAGCATTACAAAGTAAGGGAGATGAACACTTTGAAGTTTCTTGAAATGCACTAGTGTCCATGCAATCACTGGGCGAGTTCGAATTTTGACTAATGCTACTACCACGCAGTAAGGCATTTAAAAGAGCAGATTTGTTTGTATGATCGCCTTTTTCTTTATTCGATTCTACACAATAACCAAACGATTGTATGGGTTCAGCCACGTGACCTTTTGTGTGTATTGAACCTGTAGTTAATCCATATTTTGATTCCATGCCAACAGAATGGTTGCTGCTTTGGTGTTGACCAGCAACTCTGGGTTGATGTAGGAAGTAGCGCTTGTGAGACACAGGAAACGATGGTCGATAAGGATGGGGACCATGGTAATCTGCTTCACTAACACTGTTATTTAAATAAGGTCCACACCCTTCACTACTGGTGGTAGCCAAATCCAAAAGACCAGATTTAAGATTACCTGACAAAAATGAGGAGCAGATTTGGGAAGACGAGTCGACTACGCCAAGACGCTCAACAAGAGGTGGGTTACGACTTTGTTTGGTCTCTGGAAGAGGTAAAGTTGTGCTTGAGAATGTCGCTTCACACATATATTTGTTAAATTGGTAGTCCGAGCTAGACCATGTATATTCACACGAGTGTGCATCAGAAGAGCTACATTGAAATGTCGAATAGGGCTCAACAGACTGAAAAATATTACACGATATATCGTTACATGAACTTCTATCTGGTTGAAGTTGTTGCAAACCTGGTTGCATTATGTCGGCGTTTCCCAAGATAGGTAAATCTCGTCTATTTGGAAATGTTATCGGTTGATCAAGAAACAAATCTAGATTCTCGTCTATGTCCATCATTATTTCCTCCATAAGTTTTGAAGACGTACTCTTTGATAGGTCACTGAATTGATAAGGACATAGATCCGACCCTTCGAGTAGTTCATTGGCACATTGTATAATTTGTCTGTTTTGAGATGTGTATATCCTGTTTTTAGCAAATACTCTCCAAAGACTATACTCCTTACGCAAGGTACTTACGCGCCTTTTCCAATATTTTCCTTCTAATATAACGGCCTGTAAAAACAATATCAGGAATTTTATAAAATTACTTCAGTTTTAGAATGATCTTCATATATAGGTGTCTGGAATTGAACAACAACTGGCTTTAATTTTTTGACATCTAAAAGCGATTAAATAAACAGAAACTTACATTGCATGTGATATTCTCTCCAAACTATGTTGTTGAGTCGGATTTTATATTTTATTGCAAATCTTAGTCCACGAAATTTGTCCCATTTCGGGCTAGTCAGCTTTCCACTGTAAGCAATCTCCAAATACTTAAAAAGTGAAGCTAGGTTCTCAAAAATCAGCCTGTTTTTATCTCTAACAGTTGACTGATTACTGTTATCTGTGGAACTGTATCTAGTGACGTTTTCAGTGAATACATTATTCGAATCATCTGTCTCATCCTCAGAATCTTCAAGAATGCTAACCATGAAATGACCTGAATGAACTTCATGAGTTTTCAAATCCATAGCAGATAAATTAAAACCTCGGGCTAGCTTAACCTTTGTTTACGCAATCTCAGCAACTCTAAGTGAATTGTTGTGTCCAGCCGTTAATAAGTTTATGTTTCGAAAGTAGCCCCGTTGTTGTTACTGCTGAAAAGTAGTGAAGAAAATAGTGTGATAATTCGGCAGCGGAAGTTTAACAGGTCTATCACAAGGTTCCAGAAAAGGGAAGAACAAATGAGGATGTCAAACAAAGGTGTATCGATAATTTACATTGCATGGTGAAGGCAAATGTAGACAATGGGTGACGTACAAGAGCGAATTTGAGAAACGGGTAACCAAAAACTCAATAAAATAAAGATTTGAACGTCACTTAGCTTTCTTAATAAAAAACAATGTCCAAATTACCTGTGGGACCTTGAAAAGTGTCGACCAGTTGCTTATGAGACCAGTCGGCGAATAACACGAGGTTATAGGTGCTGTTAATGGTTTGCTCCAACAAGGGCCCAGATCAGTAGAGGCGAGCATCAATAAGGGCGACTTATATAAGAGCATGCTTTGAAAGGGTGATAAACAAAAATAACTACCAGTTAGTTTTAAAATGACTTAATTAGGTAGTGATTGCAGTTGCAAGAAGACAAGACGCCTACGCCAAGAGACCTACAAAACGGGGAGGCCTCAGTGATCAGTCTTTTTGAGCTGTCCGTGGAATCCCTACAATTCCCTATGAAAGGTCCTTCTAAGATGAATGAGACGACGAGGGGTATAGAGATTCAATCCAGCTTATCTCAGAATACAAAAATTTATCGATGCTCGAAAGAAGGGACAGTCTAAACGACATGAAAAACGAAGTTTCTTGCAGGGACCTGGTGACAACACGTTAAGCAAAAATAAGTAGCTGTAAAAACAAATCTGTGTTGAGATTATGAGAAGAGATTGATGTTACAAGAATGAGATGAAATATACTGCAATTTGAATTTATACATTTGGACATAAGACTTAAGAAAATTTACACAAATAACACTTAAATCATGTTACATTATTAAGCAGCTCTCTCAATACGCACTTCTGATTTTATACATTTTTCAGCCAACAAGTTGGTAGAATAACTTAATTATGTAATTGGTAGATATTACAGTGAATAGTACATCAGTGACGGCGAATAAACATAATCCAATCTGACTCTAAAGTAATACGTCATTGATAACTATGTGTTAACTCCAGACATCCTGACGTAAAAAGCGGGCGAGGCATAAAAACTGGCTCCCTGGTGATGTGATGCCTGATGATTTTCAAAACCATACTGCTTTGAAACAAACGCGCCCACTAAGATTTCAAAATACATGAACTCACAAAGAACTGTCGGACTGATAAGAACTGGTAAAGTCTAGTGGTAAATATCCCTCATTAAACACCACTGAATACCTGAAACCATTAGGAGACAACAAGGAGTCAGCGCAAACTTATCTGGATATATCTTTGCAAGGGTATAACATAAATCAGCTGACAATTGTAACGGTGTTCTTGGTGTCGACTTACAGTTTCAGGTCCACTGCGGATTCTAGAGCCCAGAAGCTTTCTAAACTAGATCAAACACGTATGTGAAGGATAGTTTGCCCCGAAAGCGAATGAGTGAATCTCTCAGAGCTACGTTATTGGAACCAGATTTCATCCCTGACAGTCATTTGACTGACCTCATAAAAGTAACCTACATAAAGGATATAAGACATAATAGCTAGCTTTAATATTTTCGAGGGATTCGACAAAAGTTGTCCTATTTCTTTAAAAACCAAAGGAGACTGAAAACCTTACAAACCACGGAAACAACTGACCCGCGGGGCTTTTCATAGGCAAGGTCACAAAATACTGAATAAAACTAATATCAAATATTGATGTACGAGCTGGTATCGGACAAATAATTCCTCATACGTTTACTTGATGTAAGGATATGCTTTTATGTATGTAATAAGGCTCGCTTAACCAAAAGAATGCAGTAGTCCTAGAGAGAAATTATTCTAATGCCTCAGATAGTTCAGGACGAAATAGAAGCTTTCGCTTGATGGGCTTCCGCATCTAATAAACGTGAATCACCGGCGCCCAACATGTAGAAACCTAGGCATATTTAACGACACAAGAGGAGAAAATATTGGTAAATGGTAACGAGTCCTTAAGAATATGTCAAACTGTTTCTTAAATGACTCCTGGGAAGTCGCCAGGACTAACAGAGCAAGGAATAAATCACGGTATTTGACCACTCTTAGGGAGTAGAGGGTGTCCCCAAATTTTCAACACTTCGTCCAGAACAAAAAATAAAGTTACAGTCTGCGGTCAGTATCAAATGTCGAAGACTGACAGAGCTATTGATAATGAGGATTTATTCACATCTACAGACCACTACCCCCACCCTAGTGGGGGGTGATAGCCCTAAAACGTGGCTAGTCCGAAGTTTACGCCCAACGAGTTTGTCTTTGGTAAATACTCCTCTGAAAGCGTGTTATGTTCAGCAGCGTCTGGTCGTCTTTCCTTTCTATAAGAGGTCGTGTGATGCAATATGGTAACGAAAAACATGTACAATGAAAATTTTGATTCATCATGAACGTCTTTTTTTATCTTTTCCAGCAGTCCCGGTGAAGAAAAAAATGATATGTAAGCGGATTTCAAATTACACTCGTACGTGCGCAAAGACACTAAACAGGCAAAAAAGAAAAATAAACCCATATACATGAGTTTCGTAAAGATGCAATAGCGCCAAAGCGATATCTGCAGAATGTTTCTTGGTTTGTCTTAAAATAAATCAAGATATACACATACAAGCCAAGTCAACAAACAAAAGAATTCGGTTTTTGGAATAAATATGTGTAAAGCATATTAAAAATAATTTTTCCACATAATACAAAGAAAAATGGAGGCGAAACAAAATGTTATGTAGTGTCTTACGTGCAGTAATCATTTAGGTGTTCTGGAAACCTTACTCTTTTTCGAGAATGCGCTGTTTTTAGTCTGTTGTCACATACTGCCGAAGTGTCATCACAACTGTTAATTATTTGGGAGGTGTCGTAAATGTGAAATCCATGTCTTTCGATTGCACCGAAGTAAACTCTACATGAATAGGGTTTCATTCTAAATGCGCGGCTTTGATGCGATTGATGCTGATGCCATCGTTAGTTACATCCTTATCGATTATATAGTACTTAGGTCACCTTGAAGAACTTTAAAGAGTCCTTCGTATGCCGTTTTGAGAAGTCTTCGAAGTGAGTCGCAGCGTACAAAGACGTGTGTATTATATCGTAAGTCAGGATGAACGAAAGCATCAGTTGATTGCGATCGAATGGAGACAGGTTTAACTGAACTCATTGCGTTCGTAGGCCTGCTCATGTAAGAGTTTACATACATACTCCTCGAAGAAGATAGAGTATCTATGAATTCTTTTGGGAGTCGAAGTGTCGTTTCATAAGCGAGTTGAACTGCAGTGTATCCAATGTCAGCTTTCACTGCATTGCAAATGCGGAGTGAAACGAGTGAAAGGGCGTCGGCCCATTGTGAAACACTTGAAGCTGAGAGTGAAGCATTAAGCCGCAGGTGAAAGCATTCTACCATCCCGTTTGCTTGTATGTTAGGTGGTCGTCCGGAATCATGTGATTTCTAATGGTGTAGTTAGACAACGGGGAAGTTCAGATTCAAACTGGCGTCCATGGTCTGTAGTGATAGTTGAGGAGTAGCCGAAGTTTTCTACCCACCGCTCGAGAAAGGCGCGGGCCACCGTTTCAGCAGTAATGTCCTTGATAGGTACTGTTTCTAGCCATCGAGTGAAACAGTTTACACAATTTAGGAGATAAGAGTATCCATTCGGATTTGGTAAAGGTCCTACCAAATCCAGATGAACATAATCAAAACGGGCATTAGGAGATTGGAACGAGCCTAAAGGACATCTGTTGTGTCTATAAACCTTAGACTTCTGGCAGATTACACAGGAGCGTGCCCACCTCCTCACGTCTTTGTTCATACTAGGCCAGCTAAACTGTTGTGCTATAAGCTTGATGGATGCACGCACACCTGGATGGGAAAGTTTGTGCAACGTATTGAAGATGTTGCGCCGATAACGTTTCGACATGATTGGACGATCTCTACCTGTAGATGTGTCACATAGTAAGGTGTCCTTACCTGTTCCCATATGCTTAATGCACAGTTTAAGGGTTGTTGAAGATAACTCGTGCTGAAGATCAGTGTTTTCTCTTTGAAGCTGGATGAGTTTAGGAAGGTCAATTCCTTGGACATTGTTCAAGGAAGTTATACGAGACAAGGCGTCTGCGACTAGATTGTTTGCTCCAGAAACGTGTTTTATATCTGAAGTAAACCGCAAAATATAGTCAAGTTGTTGAGACTCTCGAGTAAAGTACTTGTCTGAGGATGAGCTTGAAGAGAAGGTAAGAGGTTTATAATCGGTAAAAAATGTGAATTCTCTTCCTTCGATAGAGTGTTGGAAATGCCGTACAGCACAATATATAGCTAGGAGTTCCCTACCGAAAGTGGTGTACTTTGATTCAGTGTCTAACAACCGTCTCGAGAAAAATGCTATATGTTGCCAAGAGTGATTAACCCATTGTCGTAACACTCAGTATAATTATGGTCTACTTCGTTATTAATACTATCATAATAATAGACCTAATCCTAAAATTGTAGATATGTCGTGATGTGAAAACCTAACCCATAACAAAATATGTATGCGACCCTACCTTGTATGTTGCTCTTCTATCTTCTCAAACATGAATACCACAGACAAGATAAGAGTACAAGATGTCCAAAGACGCTTCACACGCCGACTGCTAGAATGTGACTCCACTCCCAACTACACAGGTAGATGTAAGCACCTCTCCTTAGAACCTTTATGTTACCATTGACTAAGGAACAATCTAATATTTCTCTACAAAACAATGTATGGACTCGCATTTCTAACCTTCTGCCCAACAATGATCCATGACCCAGTCTACAGACTGAGAAACGACACATATACACTTCTTACAGAAAAACACCGAAAATCAATGCTTTTTGAGTTCTTTACACTTCAGTATAGTTTATTGTGGAATGAGTTGCCAATATATATCCATAACTATGGCATTATCACCAAGTTCAAAAGACCAATAACACTGTTACTAGACACTAAAGAGCCTAGTCAACTATTCCCTGAACTTCTGCTCATCAATGAGGCACTTTATTATGGACAGCCTGATATCTAAACAGATCATGAATATAACCCATTGTCATTAATATGAATATAGCCAAATAATACAACACATGGTTTAACCCATCCCATTGTTCATTGACTATTAATTATGCCCTCATGCTCTTATCCCTCACTTCCAGATTCCGAATCTCTCTAATGGTTAAAATCGCGTTATTCTTCCTAAGTGTCATGTCTCTTTTTTCTATCAAAAGCAGACAGATAACCCACTAATCTCGTGGATGCTGATCAACTATGGATAATCATAATAAACCCATAACATACTAAATTCTTGTCAGTCGCTCAACGATTTTTTACTCCGAAAATTTTACAATCCTAAACTCTTGCATATTCTTTGACTTGCTATCTATCCTTACCATCTCTAAACCACATATAATCTTACCTGTGTTTTATAACTTATGCCACTAGTTATCTTCATAGCTGTGTGATATACTAAATGGGTATCTAACCCATAATGCAGAAGTTTTAACCATCTGATTTGTTGTAACATGGAACTAGTACAGACGGCGTATTACGACAAGAAGCTTAGATTAAAGTTATATTCATACACACCACAAACACAAGAGAGCCTAACATCACGAAAGGAGGAAGGGTGATGTTACTGACCAGCAAACATAATGGTGAGGGAATAACTTCAATCCACCCATGTCTATAGGGCAGAACATATTGTTAAACTACGACTCCTTATGGTCAAGTGGAATATCACGAACCAGTGGTATTGACGCTAATTTATTATGCAAAATACCTCTTTAAATCTTGTTTGTGACGTTGAAATTGGTTCCACTTCTTACAGAGTAATCTAATTACAAGCAAAACTAGACAACTTGCCAAAAATGAAGCCTGCTCATCACCCTATAAAATCAATAGAAATAAAAATGATCTAAACTAGCTTTGACAAAAAAAGGAGATGGCCATTTGTGCATCAGAATACTGTTTTCAGTACTATATTTCAAAACTAAGCATAATTCCATACTTTCAGCTTTTTTCGTACAACCACTATTTACATGGTTCTTTATCCACTCACACCTTGTCTATGCTTATTATCTCTAACCAATTAGAATGCTCTTGCTTAAAAAGTATCTTCATAAAAGAGAATTAGACTAGGTAGTCATACCTTCACTATTCCACCACAAATGACTCAACTTCAATAGACGTGAACATTGTCCGCCTTGCTTTCCGTCCTCTCTATTTCTTATTCTCTTTTTCAGCCCCCTCAAGATATATCACTGAAAACGCATATGGAACAGGTGACTTCGTCTTGAGCTATCATTAATGCCTCGGATGTCCAAAAGTATATAAGGTCATGGTTTTTATAAGCTCTCAAATTTACGTGAGTCTACTCCTGACTATCTGCTGCACGTCGCAATGCAACCTCCATAAAGAGCGCAAACTGTTATATTGACAATACGAACCTTGTTAATATTATTTACATTAATATGTGGGAAACGTTACCCCCTATAATTTTATGATCAGTGTGCCTCATAAAATATCGAACTAACTGAATAACCCGCCACAGTGAAGACGGTATCGTCTGTAACAATTTGATCTTGCCTGTAAACTGACATGCCTCATTTGACAAAATGATATTTGGGAGTAAATTATTAGTATCATTATTAGTAAGATCTAACGTAACCACTTAGATTGGCTAGTTAAGATTTGACCTCAAACAACTAAGTATATGTCAAAACAAAAGGGCTCAAGTATTCATTCACTTCCTTATTTCCTATAGACATTATATTTCCTATTATCTTGTATTGGATGTTGAAAAGCTTCGTGTGCTTGAATAGGTAACCTCCTGCTCCACTGTAACTGTCCCACGATCAAAATAAAGACCTATTCGCTACCAGTCTGGTTTCTTCTAACAATAGAACGAGATGTTAGATCCCCAGAACTCACGTGGTAGACAACTTATTTTCGTAATCATTTTGAATTTCTTGTTTTTCGCGCCAAAAGCGCTCATTTCACCTTCATATCATACTCCCCACTTGGGAAAATCTTAAACGCTATTGGTTCGTTGTGTCTTTTAGTATGTTGTTTTGTAACGCTTCCCAAGGACAGTTTTATTTTGTATGTATACTTTCAATTTGTGCCTATTGGATGGCTTGTGCTTCTGGCTGCTTGAGGAATATATCTATTCCCCGTTCGGATTTCGACTTCTCTCTCTCGTTGGCGGTGCTGGGAGGCATGAGAATAGCTAGCTTATTGGTCTTTGGTCACAAGTCTTTGTTCCGTTCGCAGACTAGGTGAACTCATAATCGCTTCAAATATAGCAGATTGTGTGTTTACAATCAATACCACTGCAACTCTGATAACCGAATCTGTTTGTGATCGGTGAAAAGAGTGGATTCTCCGTCTCTCACTGAGCATTGGAAGTGCTGCACAGCGCAATATATGGCAACAATTCCCTATCAAGAGTGTTATACCTTTTTTTGATGACCCGTAACCGTCTCAAAATGAATTACAAGAGATGCCAAAATTTGGTTTACTCATTGTTGTAAGACTCCTTTGATTGTCGAGTCGGATGCGTCTACTACGATGCTAATTTGTGCTTTGGTGTCCTGATGTACGATTAATATTGCTTTAGCGACAATTTCCTTAACTATGGAGAACGATCCTTTCGCGATGTAGTTCAAATCGATGGATTTCGCGTTTCCACGAAGTTGGTCGATTAAGAGTCTCATATGAGACACACAATTCGGCGTAAAGCATCTATAGAAACTTGCTAGGTTGTTGAAAGTGCGTAGTTGTTTGACTATGGTCGGTTCTGGGTAATCTAGAATGGCCGCCACTTTGCATTTCAGAGGTCGGACGCCTTGAGAGCCAATAGTATCCCCGAGAAAACCCGGAAGGTCGGTCCTGATTTAATACTTCCGAGTGTTTACAGTGATGCTTTGCTTTTGTAGTCATTCGAACACAATGTCCAGATGCTGGAGATTGGATTCTCTGTCTCGACTTGCGATCAAGCAGTCATCAACATACGCAAGTACGAAGTTGAGGCCTCAAAAAACGTCATTGATGAATCTCTAGAAAGTTTGTTTAGCATTTCTTAAGCCGGGAGGTATGTGTAAAAATTCGTAAAAACCGAGACAATGGTTTTAGCAGTGTCGTCATCAGCCATGGGAACTTCGTTATATAAATTAATCGAGTCGATTTTCGAAAAAACAGTGGTACCTTTCAAAGCAGCTATCAAATCGTGAATGTGTGGCAACGGTTAACGATCGGGAATGATTTTTGCATTCAATCGTTGAGAGTCACCAGTTGAACGCCAGTCGTTGCTGTCCTTTTTAGGGATCATGTACAAGGAAGATTCCCATGGGCTGGTTGATGGCGGAATGATCCCTAACTCTATCATGTGGACAAATTCGTTTTCGGCTAACCTCAGCTTTTCTGGAGCCAGTCAGCGTACTTTCGAGAATATATGTGGTCCTGTAGTCTTGATGTGATGTGTAATATTTCTGATTAAACATGGGAATTTCGGTTGCGTTTGGTATATCTCACAGTACTTATCGACCATTTGTCGGCAGTAGGGATCGATCGTGTTTCTTACTGACACTGGGGATAATCTGCAGCCGGAAAAGGAAGTTGCACAAACAGATATATTAGTACTTCCGTCTACTAACCTCTGTTTGCTCGTGTCGATGAGTAGATTATGATTTTGTAGCAGGTCTGTACCGATGATTGGCATGAAAACATCTGCAATAAAGAAGATTCAGTGGATGGGCTTGCGTAAACCCACGTTAAGATAAACATATCACGTACCGTATGTGGCGATCGGTTTCTCATTTGCCACCTGTAAGTTGAAGACTGCTTCATGCAGTCAGCCGTTTGAATTCGCTGGGAGAAGGCTAACTTCTGCACCAATGTCGAAGAGGTAGAGAACCTACGTAATAACATCAGTGACCTATAACAGACGGCTATGTTCGCCGGCTACGGTTGTCGTTAACGTGTGCCGTCTGGGAATTTTCCCGAAATGTTTTTCTTATCAGTCGGTTTGAAGCTCGGAAAATTGCAGGTTGTTCTGCGATTTCGAGATTTTCTGTGCTGATTATGATACCAGCACCAATCAGGGTTATCTGTCCCCCGTGATCTAGAGACAGATCGTTTTCGTGAAGAACTCCTTTGATGAGTCTGTGATCGTTTACAGTCATGACGAATACTAAGGTAACGTGCCAGAGTATGAAGAGTTCCACAACGTCACTTCATGTCGTTTGAGGTTTCTCTTTGGCTGAAAATACCTCGGCGTTAGAAAATCTGGTGATCTCTAGGATTCGGTCGTCAGATGCAGTCAGCTCTTCTACAGCGTTGTTTCGAAATGAGCCAAGCACTGCCTGAACCTGATGAGGAAGCTTGGACAAGGGAAGTTTTTCTTAACAGGCCGTCGTCGAAGGTCCATTGACCAATGACCTCTCTCGTTCACAGCAACATCCCTGTTGTTGAGCTATGTTGTAGATTGGTGTTATCAAAAAACTGATCTAACCTCCGTCGATCGGACAGATCTCAGAGTTTAAGAATAGACCTTTTTAGGGTTTCATAAGGTTCCAAAACATCGCTAGTGAACGTACTAGTCGTGAAGCGCCTACTGAAATAGTGCAGCAGTGCCTTCACTACTGCGAGTAATTGTACACGTGGGTCTGTTATGACGTGCTCATGGAAGTCAGCTTCTGCGTGGCAGAACCAGGCTTCGACGTTGTCGATCCAGAAAGGCATTAGCTGAATTGTGGGTAATGTGAGAGTCATGATCATAAATCATTTAGGAGTCTCTTCGGTCATGATGAACAAAAGCATAACAATAAATAAGGAGAAAACACTCACAAATTAAAAAGATATCTCAATATATAAAAGTTAAAGTGAAAAATTGATATATAAAGTTCCGAATAAAGAACAGACACACAGTTTACGAGTTAGTGTACCAGACCACGTTGGACTCACCAATGAAGATGCCACAAGTGTTTACAGTTTGACAACATTTAAACCATTAACACCTTTTATAATTGAAACGTCCCAACCCAGTGAAGTCAGAAGCGAAGAGGCTCGAAGATATATTTGATAGAATATCAATTTATCGAGAAGTGACTAATCTAAGCTGGCTAGTGGTTGTAGGATAAAAGAAGCACTGTGTACTCACTTGTAATCTGGTGCAGATGCATGGCCGAGCTCCTTTAGTTATGTGAGTCCATTAAAACTAGTTAGGTCAGCATCAAATGTCGAAGACTGACAGAGCTATTGATAATGAAGATTTATTTACCGCTACATATTCATTGATCATTGCTTTCAGTTTCGTCATGAATGCTCCATCTATCAACTCCGCATGTAACCCTTCTAGAGTTACTGCTGATCCCAATCCTGGATAACTGAGGAGAGCGGGGCGTTAGGTCAGCAACACCACCTCGTAGAAGACAACCTTGCTAAAAAGACGTTAACCAGGATAAATAAATTAAACATACTGGTTTTCAAAACCATACTGCTTTGAAACAAACGCGCCCACTAAGATTTCAAAATACATGAACTCACAAAGAACTGTCGGACTGATAAGAACTAGTAAAGTCTAGTGGTAAATATCCCTCATTAAACGCCACTGAATACCTGAAACCATTAGGAGACAACAAGGAGTCAGCGCAAACTTATCTGGATATATCTTTGCAAGGGTATAACATAAATCAGCTGACAATTGTAACGGTGTTCTTGGTGTCGACTTACAGTTTCAGGTCCACTGCGGATTCTAGAGCCCAGAAGCTTTCTAAACTAGATCAAACATGTATGTGAAGGATAGTTTGCCTTGAAAGCAAATGAGTGAATCTCTCAGAGCTACGTTATTGGAACCAGATTTCATCCCTGACAGTCATTTGACTGACCTCATAAAAGCAACCTACATAAACGATAGACGATATAATTCAAATATCGTAATGGAGAACACCGAGTATCTAGGTGCTCAAGAAAGGACCTCACCATCCTGATGGGAGATCTAAATGCCAAAGTCGGAGTGTACAACACAGGATATGAAGATATAATGGAACGACATGGACTGGGAGAGAGAAATGAAAATGGGGAGAGATTTGCAAACCTATGTGCATTCAACAAATTGGTTATAGGCGGCACAATATCCGCCCACAAACGCATACATAAATTTACATGGATCTCACCGGACCACACCACAGAGAACCAGATGGATCATATTTGCATCAGCAAATAATTCCGAAGGACAATGGAAGATGTGAGAATCAGGAGAGGAGCTGACATAGCCGATGATCAACACCTAGTTGTGGCCATGATGAAACTGAAACTAAAGAAACACTTGACAACTGGTTGCTTCGGGAAATTTTGCTATCCCCTCTGATCCATCATACCACTGACTAGGGATTCTACTCAACAAACATTGTTCGTGAGAACATGCAACATCTGACACAATAACATCAGAAATGTGACTAGAATTCGACTCATCAAGAACATATTTGTCACATTCATTAGGAATATCACCAGAGATAAATTCATTGTTAGGGTAAATGACATTTAACATGATATCAGAATTTGATTATTCTGAAATATTTCCCTCGAATTTATTAAGAGTTTCATTAGAGGATAATGGATAATAAGAAAAATCAGCATCTACCAAAACTGAATCTGGTTTTTGATCATGATTCGACTCATTCAACATTTTATTCTCAGAGTTGTAAGAAATTTCATCAGAAGTATGTGGATTATTACGACAAACCATATCTGGTACAATAGCATGAGAAATCCGATAAGTTTGTTGACTAAAAATTTTTGTCGCACAATGATTCTGGGTTTCATTCAACTCTGGACTGTTATGCGACGTTATACCACTTCTAGATAAAAATAACTGATCATTAGAAGCATCCATCTTAGCATTACTTTCAGTAAAATGAACCATGGTATTACAAACTGACTGAATGTGTCCAGTTTTACCACATTTAAAGCATTTAGAATTACGAAATACACATGAATTACATGGGTGAAACTTGCCACAGAACAAGCATTTACTAAACTTGTGCTCATCTTCATGGACTGTTTCACAGCTCAACGAAGTATTATCTGAATAACTTTCATTACGCACCGAACTGCGACGACTTAGTAAAGTAGTGGAATTCCTGATGTTCTGTCGAGTCATTTTATCGGATTTTTCTCTCGTACCACATTCAGAATTTGTATACTCTACATGATCCAACAATAGTTGCTTGAGAGTTGCATAGGGGACTGAAATAGGTTTGTCTGGAAGTGCCAGTCTTTATAAGGCTGTATGCTTCTTTTCCGATGAATGTAAGGAAATGGGCCACAATATTAAAATCTTCATCATCTTCCCTGGTCATAGCCCAGATTTCGAACCTCTCCATGTACTCCTCAAAAGCATTAAAATCTGAATTTATATCCAACCGTTCCATCACAGGCTGAATCGCGACGCCAATATGATAATCAGAAGTATTTGAATTGTAGTATAGACTAGTAATCCCGGGAATAACGCAATTTAATTAAGAAGTATTAGATGAGCACAAACGAATGTATTGTATTTGGAATTCAAAATCACAACAGTCATCAATACAAGGAAGTCATTGGTTCATTCAAACATCACAGATCTTCAACATCATACAGAATTCATACGGTGGACTACACTGCGAAATGGGGCATGAGGGACAGCTCACAGATGTGTTAAAAGTGAGGACCGTAGTCACAAAAGGCTGACTACTCTCCCCATCTCACTTTCTTCTGGTGGTTGACTGGATTAGGAAGACCTCGACATCTGAGGAGAAGTACGGAATAAAATGGACAGGTTGGTTGAAACTATATGATTTGAACTTCTCAGACGACCTGGTCTTTTTATCTCACGCACATGAACAAATGCAATTCAAGACAACCAGTGTAGCAGCAGCCTCTACAGCAGTAGGCCTCAACATACACAAAGGAAAAATCAAGATCCTGAAATGCAACACCAACCAAATCACACCACGAGTGGTAACAAGATTAACTAAGTGAGTATTACCTTTATTAGGTTTTATAATAATTACGCCATGACACAATATTTTTTGTAGTATTTTGTTACTTCAGTATGATTATTAATGTCTGTTAATAGTGTAAACAAAATAAAAGGGTAAATAATTGTGTTTCCGCCATCAAAATTCAAGTAAAACGTCCATGCGAATATCAAACGAGTATTGTAACTTAGTCAATAATCAGCTTATGTTAATTGAGCTAAATCTTATAGTGATTTTTACTTTGATAATCAGCCACATATATTTAGTGTTTTGTAGCTTTTGAAAGATATGCTTATCACGTGAAGGTACGTTGTTGTTGTTGTTGTTGTTTGTTAAGAGAATATGAAAATAAGCGTGTATACAAGAATCTGGGAAAGAGAAGTGCCAAATTCAAGGACTGATGGAAGTAAATACATAGTTATTTTTATTGAACAACAATGTGTCGTAATTACCGTTTTATACCATCAGACTAGACAATATAGAATTTTTAACTCGTTAATGAAAAACTGACTAATGAATTATTCACGTAAAAACATGAAACACCACAGAAAATGGTCCTACTTAAAGCTAGAACTCATTGCATTATTTAAAAGTGTAATGAATACATTTTTCTTGTCTTAATAGTAGGAATTTTGCCCGTTCTCTGTAGTACACATATAATAGGTAAAGTAGATAATCACTCTGTAGAAAGTTGGTTAGTTTGAAGTTTTTAATCCCAAAATAACTTAAATCAGTTTAAAAACAGTTCTAAATAAAGATAAAGCAAATAATGATCTTGTGTTTATCAAAATTTCCTATACAATGCAGACCCAAAGGTTATTGTTAAAACATAATAACTATCTTTACATTTGTCGGTAAATATTTTTAACAGTGCTGAGGAGTCCCACAATAAGACGAAACGACCGTCCAGTGCTTCCAGGTTTTCTACAGTGGTCTAGCTTCAATTGACTCATAGTTTCATGTATATATAAGAATTACTTAAATATCCGTTTAATGAATGTTGTCATTAAAGTACTACTTAATTTACACTCTCATTGGTCTTGAGTAGAAATAATTTCCGTTTGTATACATCTCCGTACAACAGAAAAGAAAACAGTTCAAGGATATTTCATATGTAGTTAGTATTTAAAAGTATATAAAAGATATTGATTTGTGCAATATGTATGATTTGTAAAAACAATCCCCTTCATGTAAACTAACTTTGAAAAAAGAAACGTGAATTAAACTTTTCGTTTAGATCATTTTTTTACATTAAATGGTGAGTTACAACTGTTACAGCATACATATGCAATAACAATACCCTGTGGCGTGTACTATGATAATATTGGAAATAAAACTCAAATCCTCTCATGTTAAAATAACTACTACAAACTTTTGAGTGGCTTCAGCAATTTGTTCAAGATGTTTCCCCACTAATCAAGTTTTATCCTGGTATTTATTGAAATCGTTTACTAACAGGTCTGGAGTGACTCTGTACTGCACAAGTTTAGTTTTTATAGCATATACGTTTGTTCATACCGTCTACTTTGATTGAAGTGAATTTTACAACACTGCTTTATCAGCATAATTTATAAATAAATTGCCAAGTAAATATACAACATACAAAATTAGAACCTTATCATAGCCCCAAATAAATTTTAGAAATATGTGCCCGTTGATAAAACTCAGACTTATTTGTTATTCTCAATATGGCCAAGCTAAATAAATAAACAAAAAAACGATTCAATCAGGGATATTTTTAATGATCGACGTAGCCACCATCCAAAATTTGAAAGTACTGGACGGCCGTTTTGCCCTAGTATAGGGTTCCTCAGCGGCGGGGCACCCACGATCCCACGCACGAACTGGGACTCAGGACTTTCGATCTCGAGCGAATGCTTGACCTTAAGGCCACTGAACTGGGATTCAACGATGTTAACGTCTGACCTTACTGTGTTTGGTTGAGGTTGGACAGGATTCATGATTTCAATAGAAACTCAAAAATCTCCACAACCCTATAATGGTACTTAAATTTTAGTATACTGGAGATCTGTGAAGCAACTCGTAACAATGCTAACTAGTACTGATGATATGGTTGTTTGTTGTTCCAGAAAATACCGATACTTCTTATTTATTTAGTTGGACAAAAATGCTAGATTTTCTTATGTATCAACCACTGATTCACAACTGATCAACAACCGATTAACGTGACATCAAAATTTATAGTCAGTGAATAAATTTGGATATATTGAGTGAGTAGTAGTTAACATTATTCAATCAATAGTTTAGTGTGTATTTAATTTATAAAATCAATAAATTAACTATCTTAGCTAACAGATATAACTCATCACTGAATTATATATTTGTTTCCTTTTTTAACAGCAACAAATACAACTGACCTACCACACTGCAAATACAGAATATCTACCATCACTCAAGCCCTTCAAGATTGTTGAAAACGAAAAGGAATTGAATTTAATATGTTTCGACATTCACAGTGATTCACAAATGCCCTGGTACAAGCCGAGGGTTTGGAGAATTTTATGTCCCTCTTTAAATGCTTTCACTTGACCACAGGTAAACAACCACTCCCAGAGAAGTTCTGCTCACTATCCACCTAAGGGAGTAAGAAAAACATGATTACAAACCAGTGGTGCATATGGGTTCCTGGATCCTGAAAAACAAATGGCGTATGGACCGATTCTTGGTTGCCAGCGACTACGGGACTCCATCTACTACTGTTGATCCATCGTACTGTGGATTCGACCTCTAAGTCAAAGGCTCGGAGAGTGGCCACCTTTGAAAACCACCTGCTTCTGTGCGGGAGCTAGAACAGTATCTCAGCCTGCACATAAACTAACTGACTTCTATGTGGTACATGTAAATTTGGTGCCTCCTGTAAAAATGTTTACGTGTGTAAGTTGATTAGTGTTGCTTAATCTAAATGAAAACTACTGACGAATTTCTATTGATAAAGAATCGATTAATACAAAAAGCGAACATCAACATATCACTACACTTCCCCACTAAATTGTTCCCAAGTTTTTCCTTCAAGAATATCTAACTTTTTATAATACCCTTATAACTTTTCATACTAGTTAACAACCCAAACTCTAATAATTCACCGTTCGTTTGTCAGGCTGTTTGAAATCAAAATTCAAAGACGAAGATATGTTAGAAAACATTTTTGTAGAGACACGATTTAAAGATAAATCACAAACAAACATCTAACTTCGTTATTAGTGTCAAATATTGAAGCGTACATAGAATAGGACGTATACAATTTATTACAAAAAAATGGAACAAAATATTTATGATTACAAGTTACTATTTGTCTTGATCATTTGTCTATCTAAAGTTACCGAAAGTTACTGATCGCCAGAAATTTAATTTTTAAACATCAGACTTCATAATCTCTGCTGGCTTTATAACAGATAGAAATCTTATTCTGACTACTTGTGAGCAGTCTGATTCATTTTTAACATTTTTAAAATGTAATTAGAAGGTAAATTAATGGTTTACAACAAAGTGAAATTTGAAAATTTGCTTTTATATAATCACTAGGATGAATGCAGTTATCTACGTAACATTTATGACCTAAGAAACAGTGGTCGATTAAATTATTTATCCGTAGTTTCATCTTTTTAAGGCATCTACTTATATATACATGACTCAGTCTATTTTTAAGGAAATTATTTCATTTAATTCAGAGTTTGTAGAATACTAACATTTAGTTTTGTCCCTAGGTTATTTTATAAACCATAAGCTTTCTTTTAATTCATGATTCACTGTCATACCG
The DNA here is from genome assembly GCF_000237925.1 of Schistosoma mansoni. Taxonomy (NCBI): domain Eukaryota; kingdom Metazoa; phylum Platyhelminthes; class Trematoda; order Strigeidida; family Schistosomatidae; genus Schistosoma; species Schistosoma mansoni. Next base: position 94,017 of record NW_017386058.1, read on the forward strand.
TTTTCTGTTCCTAAGATATTTTAGTTTAAAGGTAATCTCCTGTACTTCATTTTTCTACCCTGATTCCTGGTCTATACGTAAATGTATTTTTCTGATCGTTTGTCGTCGCGGTTTTGCAAGTCATCTATTAAATAGTGTATCTTTTTACAATAATCTGAATCCCGAATCAGGACTAAATCGGGTAGTGTTACAGTTGACGTCTTCTCTATCGCTATCTCTCTTGCTAACCAATCAGGTGATAGGATAGTTTTCATATCTCTGCCCAAGGCCGTTAGTCTCAGTTTAGACTTACACGCATCTTAGCCTCAAAGTTAAACCATCTAGCCTATCGTGTCAAGGCCTTGATCGAGATCTAGACAAATTCTCTCCTGTAAATTATTAAGCAAACAGGTCAGGGACGTAACAGCTCAGATGAGTTCTGTCTACCAAGAACTTAAGGTTCATGGCTTGCTATCGTTTATCTTAAACCATTTAACATCACGTGGAATTAAGAACTTTTTACCCGGCAAAACAACATAGAGTTAAAATTTGCCAAATTTGTTTCACATCAAACAGAATCTAAGTATGGTTTTTTAATGAAGTCGATTACATGCATTAGTTTTATTGTCTACATAGGTAAGCATTAATTAGACTGATCCAATGCAATAACAGTTTTCCAGGTGTTAAATGTCTGTCAGATCGGTACCCTAATATCATAATTAGAATGAATTATTCTTTATAGTCTACCTGACTATTCGTTTTTGAAAGCTAAGAAATGGATGTGATAGAATGAATATAAAATCTCCCTTAAAATGTTTGGAAAATACTTAGTATTTCCATTTAATTTTAACCCAGGACAAGAGACCACACTGTAATCTTTTAGTTCAAACTACAATTTATTGCAGCAATTTTGCATAATTAATCAGATGAAGTTAAGTTGATACATTGTTCACATCCTTGAATAATTTACCCGACAATCAGACCACTAAAACTCGGTGATACATAGACTATTGTTATCTTTTTGCAACTGGGTATCTTATGGTAAGCATGATATTCTTACACTAATCCAATAAAACTGTCAATTCTGTAACTACTCAATTGATTTTGTGAAAGAATTATTTATAGCAAATTGGTATCAATTAGATAACCAGATTCGATCTCGTGTTCAGTCATGGCTACGCATTGCTGACGAGTCTCAGATTAAGGATATCAACAATTGTTCATTAATCTCCATATTGCAATTAATTTTTTTTACTCTTTGAAGAAGTGATCTACACTGAGTTACGGAACACCAGAAAATTCAATTTCTCTACTCATTGGTATATTACAAATATATTATTTTTATTAGCAATCTGAAAATAGTTCTTGTTACTGATTAACATCAAATGGAGAACTAATCTAGGCCAAAAAAAACTCTCGATAACTGTCTTGTCATAGTTTAGCAACTCTAGCAGTACTCATTTATAATAAAAATAGAAAATTAGCTCCAAATTCTATCCACTCGACAAAAAGTCATCTTCATTGTAATTTTCTAAAACTTTAGTTCGTTTTATTTACAATGAGACTTTCACTAAATCTTTGTCTTCTGAACATCTGCATTCTTATTTTCTTTTAAAAAAAATATAGTGTGATTGTTAAAATAGTAATGGGATTGTGTAGGACGTGATAAGATAGACACTGTTTAGGTATTTGTAATTAGAGAAGTATGCACATTAAAATAGATTGATAGACAGACAGGTACAATAATTCGAAACACATGTTAACAATAACACTACCAGCATCAGCTATACTGATTCACCTGTTAAAAATAAATAATTATGACCTCTCCTACAAATGAAACGGGTGTAGAACAAAAAAAAATTCATACCTTTGTTTACTACTATGATCCAGTCTAACAATTTACGACATGGTAACTAAATTTAACATTTCACTGTCATACAAATAAATAATACATATCAGACTTTTCATGTAATTTTACAACTGAATAACTTATTTTCAACTTCCAGTCATTATCAGATTTAAGGCCAACGAAAACTAGTCTACATTAAAAAAAAAAGATGAGGTCTAGTATTTATTTATTTTTTTAATATTTTCGTGATGAATCATACTGACAACCAAGTTGAAAATTTTTTTCTTATTCATATGGTTGTTTGAACGATTCAAAAAATGTGCCGATTAGTTTTTTTTTATAATGACTCTGACTAGATTAATTCACTATTGCTTCAACCAAGGTGTAGTGAATGAGTCATGATCAATTTGACAAACAATTAACAAGTTAAATAACACCGTCGTCATCATTTTAAATGTGTCATTACTGGACTGTTAAAAAGCTTCGGTAATTGTAAATTTAATTTCATCATAATCACGAACTGATCTAAGTTAAACAATTATTGAAAAAAGCTGAAAACACTGGATAGACGTTTTGTTTCAGTATGGAACTCCTCAGCAGTTTGTATCCACTACCTCAGCGCAGGGGATCTAACCCAAAACTTTTGGTCTTACGATTTCAATGACATGAAACGATCTCCATAAGTCATAGTAACTAATATGCTTGTTTTTGTATTATTGGTTTTTGTAAATCAAATTGCAGTGAATTGGATGGAAGTGGACGAAAGTCCTGCGCTGTTTTATTTTGCTCTCTTTGATATAACCAATGACTGTAAATTTTCAATCTTGATTTTTATAACTTTCTGGCTTGTGAATTCAAGTTTCTCTCAAGAGATGAATATTGATAAACAGTTTTGAACAGTAATAATAGAATGATAATATTGTGGAATAAGTTGATTAATAATGTATCCTGCTTTTCAATTCATCATCTTAAGAGTAATATGTATAGTGTAAGAGTCTAAACATTTAAGTTCAAGTGTCACATGCACTGATGAAACTTTAGAACAGGAAGATGTAACTTTCTATACCCATCTGGTAAAGAGTTTTGTTATGACAACTGATTTGATAAAATGAGGAAATGGCTAGAATGGAAAAAGTGACAATTCATTCATGAAACCAATTCTTAACTCTCTATTAAATGTATTTTATAGGAAAGAATCACTAATTAATTAAACGAATTCGTGAATATCTGTTAGGAAAGTAACTGTTTTTACGTTAAGATAGGTGATGGCTAGTAGTGAAACCCAGGACACACGTTACATATTATTTGGGACTCATTAAATAGTTGTACTTGCATCCCCGAGTTGGCATTCACTCAGGCATTCGCATCCATTAACTATCTCCTTAGACGCCAACGCGCTGTGCACTAAGCTATTGAGTCCAGATAGCCATTAACGGATATATCCAGCTAACCATTCCCAAATAGAACAAAACCTGTAACCTAGATTCTACTGCCAATTCATTTTTACTTAGACACCTGTGACTTAACGGCAATATCGAAGCAATCCGCTCATGATGCACGTATATTAAAGGAGACAGATCAAAATACAGTAATTAACATCAACAATGGGAATATCTAAACATTTGCAAATAAATCTAACGTCATTTTTAGACCAAATATTTACCCAAAATAGCATGACTACGATTGAATTGTCGATTAACAAATGAATCATCAAAGATGAGAATAAAATCGATAGAAAAGGAAATAAAACAATGATTATTCACAAGCAAAGATGGGTGGGGCTCGTCAGCTGGATGAACCTGCATCCCCAGAGTTGATATTCACTTCGGGACTCGAACTCAGTACCTTCTGTTATCTACTTAGCTACTGAGTCCCGATAGCCACCAGCTTGTGTAATGGCTGAATTCCACTCCTAACTACCATCCATTTCTGATTATAACGCTTGTGACTTTAGGCAATATCGAGGCAATCCGAACAGGATTCACATATGCAAATAAGAGACTGACCAATTACAGTCCTAAACATCTATGGGAAGGTTTAAACAAACCATTCAAAATGAATCTTATAATTATTTCTACCAATCGCAAGATAATGATTATTTAGATAAAATCGATTTACAAAAAAGAATATTCAGAGTGAGAAAGTGTTTTCAGTGACCACATCATCAAGCTCTTCAGTTGTAACTCCATAATTATCGCATTAAAATGGTCAAAGCAAGACATACTAGCGAATTAAACAATTTTGTATTTTAAAATGGTGAACTTTTATGTCTTTACGGGCATGATTACTTCACAAAAAGGTGTTGTTTGTGAATTAGAGAAGTTATTTGCCAAAGGTTAGGATTATTCTTTGTAAGGGGTTAAGTTACAGTCAATATAATAATAATAACTTAAAAAATAAATCATGAACGTAAAATTCACAGTAAGAGAAATTTTGTTTGGTTAATTGAGATAATAATAATGTCATATGAATATATGTGTAATAAGTGGGGTGTTGTCAGGGCAACAACGATAATAAAATTATGTGAACTGGGAAAGAGGAATGTGTAAATTAAGAATAGGACAGGTCAGATAAAAACATAAAAGAAATAAGGGTTTAGTGCCTACAATGTCCAGTTTAGGTATATAATAATCTAATCGTGGAAAAGGGTAAGCACAGAGACTGAAAATAATTCTTTTTGAAACACAAGTTAGGTCTTCTAGAGTTGTTCCTGATGGCTTCTACGATGTTGAGGAGTTGTAATGTTACCCTTTTAGGTGGATTGTTTGAGACTTGATAGAAAGTCAAAAAAGCTTTATTTACTTCTATGTAATTTTCGCTATTTGCCCATTGAGAAAGGATGGTCCTGCTGACAGTTTCCGTGACATTTCTTCTAACCATACCGGTACATATCCATGAGCACGCAAGAATAAAGCCTTCAAAGCCTAGGCGATTAGCTCGATAGGAGCAGTCAAGTCGGTATACAAACATAGGACAGCTCTTCGTTTGTGTCCTATCCTTGGTTTGTCGTGAAAGTACTGATTTATCTGAACAGATCATACTTAAATTGGTGGCATTAAATGTCATCCCAATAGATTTTTTAAAGTCATATTAAAATGTCACCTGCCATATCACCTTCAAAACCGAATCTTAAATAAAGATTTTTCTTGTTGACTGTGTTGGAGTTTGTCCTATTTTTCTGTTCCGATAAATACTTTTTTTGACGAAATAGTGTGAGCAGCCGTTATTTTGTAGTGTATTATTTAATTTATCCATTTTAGCATCTACAGTAACCTGAGAATAAAATAGTCTCATTCGATATCTGAGACATTTAATATCTTGGGCATTGTTCCCAATAGGCTCTTGTAGATATTCAGATCATATTCAAGAAAATAAAAACATATAACCAAGTTATTTTATCATTTAATGATATTTTACATCACTGACCGATTTTAACTAAAGAGTCGCCTAAAATCAGAGAGAGTTGACTTATGGTATTCGGTGGTCAATATTTTTAAATTCAGTCAATTCATGATAATCCACAAGTATTATTTTGTATCATCAATGATACTTCCATCAATCTGAACTTGATTTAACTCTTATGGTTTCCTACTTGAACCTTGTTAGTTCTCAAAATTAGTCAGTAGTCAGTACATATATCCATATATGTTCCACCCTAACAAATCATTGCAGTTTTTAAAAAAATCAATAATTCGGATCATTAGTCTTTGAAATACTGTCAGATAATTTATGAAATATGTCTACATCGGATTCCAACTGAGTAGTCTAAAGGTTAAGCTCTCTTCGTGAAACCTGAAGATCCTGAGTTCAATCTCCTGTAGAGTCGTGGATGGATACTGCTGAGAAATCCCATACTAAAATGAAATAACTATCTAGTACATCCTGATTATCTTATTTTAATCAGCTTGTGACCTCAATAACAGAAGAATTTATCTTTCATTTCACCAGAATCATGAGAACGACGAAATCACATTCAATCAATTATTATGAATAAAAGTGCATTCTGTTGAGTTATTTTACTTGACCGATAGTTACAATACTCAAGTTATATTTTTAACTTATTAAATTGACTATTGTGATAAAGTGATTTTCATTTGTTTGTATGCATCTTGAAATAAGCTGATCAACATTTTTTGTATGACCTTGTAGTTGAATATTATTGCAAAAAACAACAACAAACAGGATCCTTGTTATTCATCTTTGTAGTCATGAATTTTAAAGTTAAGGTGTTGTTGATATTACAGGTAGAAGTGATTTCTGATTAATGATTCTGTAATAGATTAGAAGGGGTTTTGTGGAAATTTCAGTATTTTCATAGTTGAAATCATGAGTCCAGTGCTTCCAGGTTTTCCATGATGGTCTAGCTTCAATTGACTCATGGTTTCAACCAAGAAGATTCTGTGATACTCTTTTTTTAATCTTCGATTAATTATTTTCTTATTTAACAAGTAAACTTTGCTTAATTTCGATTCCTAGCTGAAAAGCAAGTGTCCATTGCTAAAAAGTTTCACATTGAGGTGAAATACCTATACAGTCCTTTTTCGTTTTTAGTGATTTTTTAAACCAAAGTTGATTTATGATGTATACTATTTTACAACTGAATAGTCTCTATAATTCTCTCATCTTAATTGTATCCCATTGATTGAATACTCTTTTTTATCAATGACAACTTTAAATAATTCTACTTTCAATATATTTTGATAATACTTTAGATTTGTGATCAATGGTTAAGTAATTAGAATACAATAAAAAAAGTTTATCAGTATAGGGTTTTGGAGATCAAAAATCCTTTGATGTTAGATGATCATTGAAAACCTGGAAACACGGAGAAGCCATGATCAGTGGAGCTAATTCATGTCAGGTAGAGACAGGTACCTACTTCAGTACAATGGAAGATGGTCGCAAAATCTCGTGGATTGGTTAAGGTTAGGCATGAACACCATTAGATGTCAGCTCAGTGATCTAGAGGTTAGGCGTTCACGCGTGAGACCGAAGGTCCTGGTTTTAAATCCCGTGAGAGGGATCGTGAATGCTTTACTGCTGAGGAATCCCCTAATAGGATGAAACGGCCGTCCAGTACTTCCAGGTTTTCATTGGTAGTCTAACATCAATCGATTCATGATCTCAATCAAAAATAAGTTCAAGTACAATTTAACCTCTCTAATCCCAATTCATCTAAATATCAAAGTAGTATATCCGTTTACTAAAAACTTTTGATAATTACCTATTCATAGAGTTGAGATCATGAGTCAATTGAAGCTAGACCACCATCGAAAA